>NW_023593607.1:0-21557 GCF_014839805.1 Manduca sexta
CCATACTGAAATTGGATAACATAATTAAAATGCCTGATAAATATAAAATGGTCAAATTCAACAAAAAGAATAAAAAATATGATGAATTTGCTTGTAGTTTATTTAAATCAGTCGCAATTTTCATTTGATTGTCATTGCCTAAACAAGTATAACCTTTAAGAGTATAATTTATGCAAAATGATTTCTACGAATTTATGCATATAAACATGTTAATTAATAGCATTTCAAATTTACTTTCCTTATTTTGAATACCAGGAATTAGATAGAATTATTTTATGGAGGTACAATAATTAGGAAAAAGTCACTCACAGAAGTAGCGCCCCAACCAGCTGCCCAAACTATTTGGTTGTCAGCAAGCGCATAGTTAGGGCCTGCGATGGAACCAGGCCGAGCACCAGCGTTATAAACAATTGGGGAAGAAGTCCGCATAATACCAATGTCATTGTCTAAAGTTCTTCTATTGTAATTAGGGTGTATGATGAAGGAATTGAAATTGTAAACTATGCCACCGCTGTTGGATCGAGTGGAGCCAATGCGCGCACGCCAACGTGAAACTCGGTCGCCTCTGAAACAATATGAGTCGACGTCAGGAACTAGATTTCCAGTCAAAGCATACGTGGGATGAAAAATCATTGCGGATTTAATAAATAAACAGTAATTGTTATTGCGAAATTATATCAAATGTACTGAACGAAGAACGATGGTGTTAGGATTAACACGTGGAAGATAATGAGTCTCTTAATCGGTACAAAATTTAAAAGAAAGAAAGAAATAAGAACGATTTATTAGTCATATTCGCACCATCAACAAACATAATGTACATAGATAATAGATAATAATAAAAAATGTCTGATCGCGGCGGTGACTACTCAGCATAATGTGGTGATGTGGTGCAAAACCATAACGCTGATTTATATTTATTTCTGAAATATCTAGTATAATATAATATCTACTCTGAAGTTTCTCAAAGATTTTCTTAATAATATAATTTATTTTCGAATTGGATTTTTACTTACGCTGGACAGTGAGCTGCAGTCAGAATGGATCTGTTGTTGAGAATAGTGCCGCCGCATGCTTGGCTATACAGGATACCAAACTGGGAGAATAAAAGCGACAATCTCTGGATACTGCTCGATGGTAGTTACTGAACCGCCGACTATTCTTTGCGGGTTTCTCGGCGCAGCTAAAACAAGCAATGCATTTAAATTATAAAATCTAGTTCTCACGATAGTAAAAAGATGGTTCAAAGCTCTTCTGGATCCGAACGTCTGCATGAAACAAAATGAAGACTTCATATTCTAGGCAACTTACAATTGTGATTGTTGAAATAGCAAAGCACCTTATACAAAATTAAATATGTTACAATTTTGGAAAAACGAAGATTGAATGACTTGAAATTATTTATATTAAATTACAGTTAATTACCTGCAACAGCTGCTAAGCTTGCAGCCAATAGGACTAAGACATTACGCATTTTGCCAAGTAATGAACTAATTAAACAATTGAATGATATACTAATTTATAATCATAACACTTATCTTATAAATACGAAAGATTATACACACTAGGGTGACCAAAAATGTACGTCTTTGAAGATTTCATAATATGGGAAGGCTTGATGTTGTCATCGGTATTACAAAGTCCGATGTTTAGATAATTAATTTACAGAAGTAATGACTTATGGGTTATTTATTTTTAGTGAGTATTTTATTTTAATTTTCGATAGATGGCGACAATGTCCTCAAAATTAAAAAAAAAAATGGTTAAATTAGCAATAGCCAAAATGATTAAGATAATATTATTATTAAATGTATTTACGTAAATATAATCGCATTAAGTCATAAATATTACTCAAATACGATAAGATTAATTAATACAGTTTTGTCTTTATCTTATGTTAAAAAAGTGGGGTGTAATAGTTACAAATCTGTCTACGCTTCGGAGGTTAAATGTGTGCGCTTACGCATTTTACATCAGCCATGATTCAAATTTATACTCAACTATATTTAATAGTATTGCAATGGAAATTGTTTATAATAACGCATCGGATATAACGGCTAACTGACGAGGTCCTAGTCAATACATGATTAATAAAATAAATTATTATGACTATCTAATTTAGCGTCCAGATTGGGTGCCTTCAACGTTGTTATTACCTATTTCCACTGTATTTTGGAATATAACTTCCAACGTTGCTTTCAAAAAATAATCGTTGAATACTAATTCCATAATAGTAAGTAAATGCGTAAGTTAAACACTTGTAAGCTTTCATAGCCCAACAGAGATTCGTCTATGAAACGAGTAACAACTAGTTCGATACCGGCACGGAAATATAATTCCTATTGTCCATGATATAGGACTACAAATGGCGTGTGCAATGTGACTGTTTATTTACTTATTTATTTTTATTACCTAAATATATGTGAATGCAAGTTTAGATTATAATAAAGCCCCCAATCACAAAGCTCATACATGTTAAAACTAACAACTCATTTGTTTAACGAAGCAGGAAATTGCTTATTATGTTACTAGCTGACCCGGCGAACTTCGTACCGCCTAACAGTCAATTAGTGTCGTGTTACCTTTTAGCTGAACTAATTTAGGCTTTGATGAACGTAATACAATGATACAAAATAATAGAAATATAAAAGTATTTTATTATGATGAATGAAGAACGATGATGAATACATACAGAATGAGAATAAAATTAAAAAAATTATAATAATTAAGTACTTCAAACACATGTCAGAAAAAAATTATTGAAAATACGCTCTAAAGCAGTCTTGAACAGCCTGACCAATGCATGATGTTCATGAAGCATTTGCTGCAGATCTTGGAGAATTGCTGTTTTCGTAGCTGTGTTGATCCCTTGACGCCGGTCAAGTTGTTCTTCCATATTGCCCATGAAGTATATTTGCAAAATTTATGCTGTGCATCTTCAATAGGTTGCAATGATCCAATGCGATGGCAAATCTGGCCTTGAATCTGTGAAGTCAAAGCCATAGTTATAGTTACATTTACAAACACTTTTATTTTCAAATAATAACATGCCATTTTTATTTTAGAGACAAATACAGAAATTTAACAAACTACATTTCAGATTTTTTTTACAATCATAGAAAATAAAAGTTTTAACGTAAATTACCTTAATGTCGGATTATATCCGTGCTAGTGTTTCGCCATAAAGCAGGAACATAATGGCTCTGGTGGCGGGACCAATAATGGCAATTTCACTTTACCACTAAGACAGCACAAACCAGGCGTTTCACCAGCAAACTTCAATGCGCCACAATGCTGGCAAACAACGTCCATTGGACCAATGCAAACTAAACGATGCAAGCTGTAGTCGATGGTGCAATCATATAGAAACGCTGCTCGATTCAAATCAATACTTGAACCATTTCTTCTTGCACTTGGAAGATTATTCCTCTGTTCATCTGAACGATAAGCTCGACGATTTCTCGTTTCTAACCTAGCCGTTTCACGGGCTGCCTCTCTTTGCTCTTGTGTTTGAGAAGCACGAATTAAGGCCCTTCTTTGCTCCATACTAACGCGGCGCTCTTCTCGTGCAATTTCTCGTTCTTCATCAGATAATTGACTCGCGATATTCCGTTGCCTAATTGCATTACGGCTCCGCTGGGAAAGATTAGATCTTCTAGGACGCGGCATTGTTATTAATAGTAATACTGAATATGCACTCGCACAAAACCACATAAAATCACCAAATATAATAACAGTGCCTGAACTTTCGAGACATAGACAATAGCTTATCAAGAAAAATCATAGACAACCTATAAAAGACATTTACACTTTTTGTTAACCTGTAGAATAAATCTTAGGTATTATTCCGAGCTATTTTGGATTTTTCTCGATTTATCTATACACTTCTATTCGAGATGGTCCCTCTCTCCTCTACCCTATTCCATTCTCTCTTACCATTTACAGCTAATATGCGTATGGTTTTTTTCTAAAAATTGAATAATTAATAAATAATTTACACAAATTAATGTCTAAAACAAACAAATATAACAGTACCTAAACTTTTGAGACATTTTACACAAAATAAATTTCTGAACGCACACATGAATAGTTGTTACAGTATTTGACAGGATTGGACAACAAATGTTTGACATGTAATAATCAAAAATGAGCATTTATTGAAATGATTAAGTATTATTACATATATCGAGTTTTCATTGTTTTTAAGATGTATTCTGCTATTCAGGGCGGAGACAAATCCAACGAATCAATAACCATGAAAATTGGTTCAGCAGATCTTGAGTTATAAGTGTTGTAACAAACCCGTCTTTGTTTTATATATATAGAAGATTAGCATTGACGACTGAATTCCGAGACGGTATTTGATTAACCTGTATTTAAAACTTCAAGAACTATCTACATTAGTCGGTGACCGCAAACAGATAGCAGTCTAAGACGTTTGTACGATGTTCGTAAGCCTATTCTTTTCTACAATAATAATACAAGAAGAAGAATTTATGTATCAAGGAAAATCGGCTGGAGAGGCGAAATTTCTATATAAGTTCCTTTACTATCTTGCTAAAATTTCATGTAATAAATTTAGGCTAACATTTTGAAGGATTTTACTGAGTGAAATCTATAATATTATAAAGGTGAAGAGTTTATTTGTCTGAACATGCTAATCTCAGTAACAACTAAACCGATTTTACAATTTTACTAATAAGAAGCTACGTTACTCCGGAGTGCTATAGGTTTGTTTTTATTCCGGGAATATAGTTATCCCGAAAAATCTTGGCGATGGCGGAGGCCGCAAGCAAAAGTATCATGCATAAAGTTTCCATCAAACGAAGTCGCTGACAAAGTACCATTTATAATATATGGAATACATAATTTGGTTCCGCATGTTTCCATTAGTTATTCTCGTTTCTCGTTCTCATTATAAAAAAAATTAAGTTCGCCTTTAGAAGTATATTATTAACCCGCCCACAATTAGACTTTCTTACTAATAGTTCGTTTAAATTGTGTTTTAAATCAACGATAATTAATGTACATTGTTGCTTGCACACCCTATTATGTATTCATATGACGCCCTTATTAAAGGATTAAATTTATTGTTCGTAATTTTAGTTCGCTCGGCAAGACTACTTCCCATAAATTCGATCTTATTTTCCCTTGCGTTAATAAATTGGTAAAATGTTGGAATTAAATAAATGTGAAACAGTCCATTAGTCAGACTTATCAACGAACAAAATAATAACTCCAAGCTTGTGTCAATCTAATTCAAAATGTCCTTAGATTCGTATCATTGAACTTGACATGAGTAACAAAACGTTTCACGAAGACACAATAGGCAAACGACGAGCAAAATAGTAGAAAAATTACAACAGCAATCGAGCAAGATCAACGCACAATACTTGTCATAGCGAACAAATCGCCTAACACTGACCCCAGAGACAAAGATGCATTCCTCACTGAAGAACTCACTCCGCTCTTTATCTCGAACCAGAAAAATACACCATTACAATGTTATAATACAATATTTATCATACAGCAACGTGGGAGTTAATACGACAGGGCTTTTAGCTTTAATATCGATGATGTCCACTCCTTCATCGAGAGCGTCATTATGTGGAATATCCGTGAGAACAATGACATTAAGTTTGTTATTTTTACTCTTTCTATATCATCAGTTACAAGGACTCAAACATCAGTCACGCGTCATCAACATCGAGTAATTATCTTTGAATGCTCAACGCACATGCGAACGCAGGAGTCGGTAGGTAGTCTGAGATGCATTATATTTACCTTGTCTTAGACCTCCGAGAACTGCAGCCTCCTCGTGAAACAATGAGTCGACCTCTACACTTGTCATTAACAAAACAAAAATAAAAAATTTAATTTTTATAATACTCAGAATATTCTCACGCGAAACCGTGAACGCACTGTTCAATCAACGTTATAACCTTGAATTTATTAAGTTTTATTAAGTAAATAGGGCTAAAAATATATAATATAGAGAGAGAAAACATTTAAAAAAAGAATGAGTACTCACCGTAAGTACTTATTCAAAATGACCTTAAGACGGGGATCATCATGCCATTTTTTCCCGTACTAATTGTTGTCAGTGCATACAGAAGTTGTTTCGATCATATATTGCAAGGTGATCGACCAGTAATGATCGTTAAAATTCCAAAGAATTTACCGGAAATATACTGCGCGACTGACGAAACGAGCAAACATCTGAACAGCCCAACCAGCAACTGGAATAAATTTATTTTCGACCCTGACAACAAATATTTCTATGAGACGGAACATTGGCGTTATCACCTTTATGAATAAATGCATTACGTCTATTTGTAGGCGAGAACATACATAATAAATATAATTTTGTAGAAAATTACAAATCAGATTTAGTTCCCATACCAAGCAACCGCATCAACTATGCGCGAGATCACTTCGCAGTAGCCTGCTTATTGTTGCACAACAATGCAATCTCCATTCGATCTTATGACGTATTGCACTTCATTTCACTCAAATAGTGCTGCAAATTTCTAACAAACAACATCCATTTCGCCAACTTAGCAACTGTTCTACAGGCAATATTGGTTTTGTGCAAATCACGCCGGATCTATGGGAAAGAAACCACATTACAAGATTCCCATGATTTTCCGCGGCGGATAAGATGCACTCCTAGATTTTCTGCAATGGTTTAGCGGTCTAGCCACTGTTTATCGGTCGAGGAACTCAAATAAATCTAATAGGTAACGTATCTAATGTTTTTCAGTATGGAAGTCGTGACACGTTAGCGTGGGGACCGGTGCAGATATTACAACTATTAATTTCGTGTCATCGACCCGCTCCATTTAATGTTTGTTTTTGTATAAAGCTATTATTGCTCCTGAAACCATTTTAATCAATTAATTTATTTACCTCTAAATGAATGCGACGTCCTTGTTACGTACATTGTTTGCCAATGTATTTAACGATAAGATCTAACTCAGTTCTGATGTTACTTCAAGTCTAATATTTGTTTGTGCAAAACTCTAAGCGGTTCATCGTACATTTTACACACGATTCTCATTACACCAATTTTCGATTTCATAATCAAGGCCGAACGATAGGTCGTGACCGATGTGCCATAACTAGATCATCGATTTCAAAGCACTATTTACCTATATCCCATTACGGTTTTAAAACTGGCGCAATTGAAACGTAAAGACTTAGTAGGGGGCAGATCGTGACCAGTGTTATGCAAAACAGCGCGAGACAACGGCTATAGGAAGCATTTTGTGATCGAAATACTAAATTGAATCGAATGTTGTGCAAAATACCTAAATTAGGACAAAAGAAATAGATTAAAAAAATCTTTGCTATTATATTCTGACGTCTTTTATTTGACCTAATTTAATGCATCACTGGCATATTATGTACCTACTTAAGCCTTTGGTTTCTTATGAAGTATGTAATGGACCAAATAAAATAAAAATAACAATACATTTATTACATTCTTGAATTAGAGGAAAATTATTACTGTTACGATTTAATGCAAAAATGAAGCATGTATGTAGATTATATAGTGTTAATTTGCTTATTAAGAGTAGTTCAAGTCAGGGAGCCCACTGGCTAATTCTTTATCAAGGTTATATTCTGTCGCATTCAACTTATTTTAACTGGTTTAACGTACACCCAACTTAAAACAGCATATTTGTCTCCTTAAAAAAATTTAAGAGATTTTTTTTTCATAATCTAGTTTTTATTTGTGTCATGTACCAAGAATATATAAAATGTTTTTGTAGATAAAAGTTTTCTTAGCATTTCAAACCAACCGATGTTAGCATTCAGGTCACCGTGTTCACTAATCTGGATTCTAATCCCGTACTTGTGGCGTCTACGGTATTTCCACACACGGGTATTACTTTTAGCGCTTGTTGTTACTAAAGATTTTTTGTCATCATGATTTTTCAAATAAGGGTTTTAAATCTTTTTTATTAGTTTCGAATGTTGGACGATAATCGGCGAGGCTTGTGCCATTCCTTTGTTACGATTGTTTATGGGTACTTGGTATCACATAAAACCCGTTGTTCTCTGTACATTTATGATACTTACCTAAGCTATTATTTGTCACGATGATGCACCTAGAATGAATGTTGTAAAGAAGAAAACATTATCATAACTTTTCGCTTTACCAACATATATTGCATAATTGAAATGTTTATTTTCAAATACTCCGTCTTTGTTAGCAGAAAGCACGGCTCGATTAAGATGTCAGCAAACACGTTGGCTTCGCAACAACAACAAAAAAAAAAAAATATCGCCTCTTAAATTTAAAATTAATAAAAACCCGAAATATTTCCTGCTTCGCTGCCGTTATCATACATCATTTAAACCCTTTCGAATTGTTTGAAATATATCAACTGTGCGCACTCGCACATTATCGTAATACCACATTTGTAATCGACGAAAACACTGTAATCAAACAAAAAATAAAATGTTCCGCTTATACAAACGTATAATAACATTGCCGAAATGGATTTAGCATTTTTATTTCGTATTTTTTTTGACTCTTGAAATATCTAGGATAGAAGTTTTATTGATCTTTGTAATTTAATAAAATTTTATGTATTTTAATCAAGATATGACGAGATTATAAATGTAATTACATTTCCATCGAGTCATATTATTATCTTATTGGTGTCAATTCTTGGTAATTTAAAGAGCGACAATATTGGAAACGAACAATAATATACTTTAATCTAATCTTATATTTTGCAAGATTTACATAGAATAATATCAAATTATCTACATAATAATTAATTAAAGTGATAAAACTTTGACGAAGCAAGTACTAGGTGAAAGAACTAATTAAAATCAATATATTCCGGTACAGTTCGGACAAATATACTAGCAAGTGACGTCATCGGAAGTATTTTTAACGTTGAACATAGACGCGGAAATGTTAATTTGTCCCGTAGTGCATAGACAATTTCGTGTTTCTTAAATACAATCTACTTCCACGTTATCTGTCACAAAGCGTGATGTTATGAAATTAAACAAATTAGAAACTTATGTTCAAGCGCTAAACTTCATTTTCGTTTACTTTTGCGGTTTTAGTTCTGGATATTTTGTTGGTATTTCTAATATAATGACGAGGTTTGACGTAAGGCCGACGGTTTGTCGTAAAAGTTAAACCATATCCTAAAAACATGCCTAAGAAATTCTATACCTTCGACCTCGTATTAGTATGATAAATCAAATGCTTTGTTCGTCTTAGACAACTGTTTTCCCAATCCTACCAGATAAAAATTCTGAATTAACAAAGATTACTATGTTGATGTAATAAGCTCAATCGCTTATCATAGCCGTAGGTAGTGTGTAGTCGTGAAGTCGAATGATTGCCATCCCAGCCAACATCACGACCCTTTGCGCAACCGTCGCTAAATGTTACGGTCTGTATGTTCGGAGCATTTATTTTGTATCGCCAATAGCTCTGTCGGTATGAACCTTTGGAAACATGGTAATTTTAATTCTAGGAATTATGTACAGTATTTTCAACAGCATAGAGACGAAACTAGATGTAAATAATGCAAATGCAATTGTAGTCAGAAGTTGCTAAAATCCGTTCCAGAAGTGCATAGTGATTTTTTAACTAATTTTGCATTTGAATGATTTACTTAATCTCAATGGTAGTGAAAGCATTATTAATGCAAGATCCTATTTTGGTCATAGTGCTTTTTAAATATTATTTTGTGTAGATTTTTGAATAAAACTAAACAAACTTTCATTTGTCCACAGTTCAAAGACCGATGGACATCAAGAACAGACCACGCATTCCAATTCCTGACGAGGATCCCTACAGTATTGCGAGCTCCAACGCGAACGGGTCGGGATCCAGCGGCAGCTCTGGGGGGTACGGGCTTGGTAATGGACACGTCAATGGCCATGGAGTGGTGGCCGCCACTAGAGAGCAACTAATGATGCAGATGGGTCAAAGGAGAGGCGAGAAACCCCCCAATCTACCGCCGAGGGAGAATGGATACGGACCTGCTGATATTCCCAAGGTATGTAGCATTTCTGAAATAAAATAAGTTAGTAGTAGTAAGTGATTTTAATTGTTTTAAAAATCTAACCAAAATGCGCCAGTCATTGAAACATAGCGTTTTATAATTATAAAAAAATGAACTTTGAATATACAAATACCTATATTGCAAAGACATTAAAGACTTTTTAAGAAAATATAGGGGACAAAAATTACCAAAAGAAGCAGGTATACATCCTGTCGGCCCGTCTATCACAGCGCCATAAGATAACCTTTAGATTATCGTAAAAAATAACTTCACCACAACGAAAGTTGACGTGCTAATACAATTTGCAATTTCCACTTTGGAAATTACGCTGGCCATAGTAACCACATTATATAATGTATTACAATAAAATAAAACAAGCAACTCGTTCGTATTGAATCATAGAATGAATTGTGATGGACTTGTACAACTGAACACACTCACATCTGATGGGGATCTAGACTTCATTTTCTATGAGCACGTATATTCTTATGCTAATGTATTTAGGTATACGTTCGTTGCTGCATCTTAAGGGTCGTTTTTCTATGTAGGTAGTACTCATTTTATCACCATTTCTTTGGATGTGCTTATAGATTATAGTCTGACTTATGTATTTACTCAGAAGTTGTGAAGCAGGCTCTTAGTGTTTTAATTTTTAACCCTGGTATTTGTGGTGACAAAGACACAAGTCTATTCATTTTTCAGAAGAATCTAACGTTATTAATGAGCAGCATTAAGAATTTGTTTACGTTATTATGGCACTCACTGGCATACTAAATAATAAAAATGAAGAAAAGGTAATTAATTCATCAATTAACACAAGTATTCGTAATCATAAAACAACAATAACATTAATCACTCGATCGAATTTAAAGTATTTATTGGATGCAAATCTGATAAAATTAGTCAGGTATAAAATTTATAGCAGTCGATACGACATTAATCACCGAAATGCTCAAACGAAATTGAAGATAAAGATGTGAACTAAATCAAGAGGCATGACTCATGTGTCAGTGAAAAGCGAGTCATTATAGCCGCCCCACCCCAAATAAAGGTCCAAATGCATTAGCGATAAGGGTCAACTTATGCGAACTGGAAAGCTAAAGTGGGTTTTTATAGCAACTTTGATTGGTGAACCTGTGGCTTTTTATTATTAGAATTATTTATTGAAATAAATCTGGATTTTTGGTGTATTTAAATCCATGTGTTTTGATTAAATATGCCAAGAGGAAAAAGAGGAGAATGAGCTACTAAACGCATATAGACCTTTACATCCGTATAGAATAAATAATAGATGGAAACGGCCTCCAAGTTCCGACATAATGAGTTAATCAGCTTTTGCATATAAATTATAGAAATTTATAATACCGCGTGACATTCTTTTACCTTATTTAGTCCTAATGGGCATAATATTTATTCACTATAATTTATTTTTGCTTTCTCTCACTTCAAAATAGGATGTTTACGTAAATATTAGTAAAGGTGAGTAATTTGGGTGCGGCACAGCGAGCCTTTTCAAAATTTTGTTTTCGCGAGTATTATGCTTTCTAAAACATATAAATTGTGTAGCAGTGCTAATTCAAGTTTTATAATTCATATTTTATGTGAGATATATGTTTTATTTATTGATTTCATACGTATCAGACTTTGAATATTTTGAAACTATTCATACTGGAACAAATTTTAATTTTGCATAATAAAATTGGCTGATCATTGCCGATAGACGGACGCAAAAGTTCAATTTGTTGCACTCGATAAAAACCTACTTGTCAGACCTTGAAGGCCGAAGCAACCGAGAAGTACAAAGGACCACCTATCTAAGATAGGAAGCCATATCTCCGATCTGATCTTGAAAATCGAAGATAAAATTGTAAACTCGCTCTCGATTCACCTAAACTCGTGAGAGCGTGTGACACTATACTAAATGAACAATGTCTTTTGTGTGCCTTTTAGCCTTCAGTTTTAAGTCTTACGACCTGGCAAACTGAATAAAATATCTAGTTTTGTCCACGTCTCTCGCATACTTATTGTCAACGGCGGCGTAATGCTGTCACATGAAAACGTATTGAACGCAATCTATTGATCAGATTACGTATTGAGACTTTATTTACGCGTGTTCCTTCAAACAATGCGAAATGTAGTAGACCAGTGGAATGTAGTTGGTTTGTGTGTTGAGGTACAAAAATATTTGCATCAAAAGGAATTGTAGGTTGCGGCTTTACTTGTGTTTATAATGTTTTTATGACCTACTGACAATGAATTTTAGTTTGGTATTTCAATGATGGAGTAAGCAGGTCTCTCGTCTAATAGTGAACGTCAATGCAGATAACAACAATACTAACAATTGGATTTTATGTTTTCTATTATTCAGTAATTTATTGGTAAAGGGTAACAGTGTTCGTCAAGCTTAAAAACAATTGTGCTTGTATACTGATATTTAAGAGTTAAAATATTATGCTCCATAAAGATTCCCGCTCATGAGAGACCCACCACCTTGTCAATATTGATATTGAAAGAAATTGGTTCAATAAAAACCACATAAAATTTCCATGTAAGGTAAAATCTATAAACACACCTCTAAAATAATATTGCGATACTAAAACTTGTTATTAACCCACTTAAATCTGGAAATAATTCCGCTCTTCGTGTGGCTTTCATAATTTCTTTAACTTGATAAGGACCCTTTTCTATGTAGTTTATATCGGTATTTGTTGTTTTTCTGATGCCGTCTTTGAGCCTCCACAAGGTAAAGATTGTAATACACCCACGCTTTTATATTACTGCATAAGTTCTTTTTTGGTTGGGGAATTGCATGTTTTTACATGTTTCTACACCCTTAATCTTGTCTATGGATGCATTACGTACTGTCGGTTTGGGTGTTCCAAGGGGACTTACATCTGTCTTATCTTTTTGTATTACTTAATTTATATTGTTTATGGTTGATCTCACTGCTTGTATTTCTTTGAATTTGTTATTATTACTGCCAGTAGATAGAGTATAATGAGGTAGGTTAATGATTGTTAATTTATACTAAATGATATCCGAAGTATTATCTTAATATCACATCTTTCCGTTTTTGATGCATGACTTTCGAAGTAATTAATTGGTTTATGATTCAAATATTGCATATCGTTAATTCACATCTTCAAAATCTAATATACCAAATTCTAAAATTAATATTTTTTTTTTGCTTTCAGCCTGATTACGACGATATTGAAACAAACGGCCGCGTGCCGGCGCAGTTCCCGCGTGGCAAATCCGATAAAGGCAAAGAGAAGAAATACGGTAAGTGAACAGTTCTTTACACAGAGCTAATTACGTCGAGTGCGTCCGATCATACATTATCGACTTCCATTAATGACCGCGACTTAACAATGCATAACAAAAAGGAGGTTACGAAGCCGCTTTGTGCTAAATATAACGTTCTCGGAGTTTGATTATTACATTGAGGTTTCTTTCCTTAATATACGTGACGATCGGCTTCAATATTTACATAATAAGATGCGTTATAAGTTACTTTATTATATTTAAAAAGATAATTTTCCTGTCTGAGGAATATATTTTTTATAAACAGTTAATACTTTATGAGATAATGTGAAATATATCTAATAATTTGGTATACTATACCTCGATATAGAGAGCAACCAGATTTGTAGCTAACGAACTAAATGTAAATACTGAAAAGGTAAAAACACATTCACTTTCTTAACGAATTAATGAAGTCCAATGGGGACCTTTTTAATCGTCCCACTCGGCTTGACTCTGGAAAAAGTGCATTAATTACTGGATGCAAATAAATTCACCTCATCAGGATTGGTATCATGTGTTCTGTCTTGCTCAATAGGCCATAATAGTATTTAAAAGGCCGCGCGGCACCAGGCGCCTGCCCCAAGAATAGGTCCTCGGAATACTTTCCATGTTTGGATAAACCGAAGCTCATAACTTCTCGGTAATGGACAAATAACACCTGAAATGCATCTGCATGTGTATTGCTTTTGTTGTTCATTGGTCACATTAAGATATTTTTCCATATTGGTGTTATTTATTTGCTCTTACAAGGTCTTTAGGTTTGGTTGTAATAAACTGAACGATATACAATTTATAAATTATTTGGGATTTCAATGCTGCTGTAGTGGATTTGGTTAAGCGTTTAAGGACTTGTACGATTTGTTTATAATTGTTTTTTATTAATGTCACTAGCACAAACCCTTGTGCCGTATCTTTTGTTAAATACATCTTTAGTAAAAGTATATTTACCCTTAAAGATAAGGCTTTTTAACAAGGAATAATATTTAAGATTCAACCATATTAAATCACGTCCTAAATATAAAATAAAGAAATATTTTTGATATTTCGCGTAAAACTATTTTTCTCTAACAACTATGTTTCGCCTTGTCCATGGCCGAATGCGTCGACACAGCAACGGATTTATAGCTCCAACTGGCAATTTATACGGGGCGATTTTGCAAGTGTGAACATTATATCAAACGAATGACAGAACATCATTTATATTATGTTGTCCACGCGCCATAAGATTTACTATGCTGGAAATACTTATGTAATAAAATAGGGAGTGGTGAATAACTTCCTTACAAGCGTAATAGAGGATATAGCTTCTGCTTGAGGTGTTAAAGTTAATAAATAAGTTTTGTATCGCATTATGATATTTCTTTAGCCATTCCACTTCTCTTGCACTGTAAAGGTCATTAATACCCAAAGAAATGAATCACGTTTCTTAATTTAAATTCAAAATTCAACAATATTGGATTTTAAGAAAAAAATTATAACACCATGATTTAACTCCACAATAAATTCAAAATCGCGGCACGAGAACGGATTTACAAAAATCACGGGCATGCTAAAATTTACAACACCGTGAAGGCAAACAAACGAACACATCGCAAACTCAGCCATACATCACAGATTACACACGACACTTGCTCAAAACACAAAGTGCCACGATAAGAGCATATTTTATTTCGAAATATTTAATATTCTCTCACATTCTCGACTTTTTGAAATACGAGACAAGTTTGCAAGGCATTTTATGCAAGCCAAAGTATCTATCTATCTTTCTATCGTCTATCTCGATTCTAGACACTGAATAAGAATCCGATTTTGGATTAAAAAATTTGAGGGAATTATTTTTAACGTGAATTTTATTCATTTTTAATTTGCGAAGATTTTTTTTAGAAATTTTAAAGTATGCCATAAATAAGAAATAAATAATTTTAAAATAACTTATTTGGGTCTTATTAACTTCTTCGCATTTTGTCTCATAGTATATTCTCGAGGTCATGATTTTTTCCACTTGATTGGTACTTTGAACAAATACAAGCTAGTATCTTATTCAAATTATGCAAAGGTAATATAATATTCAGGTTTGAGATGGCTTAGGGGCCTTGTTCGATCGAATGTGACGTTTCTAATTCTCATTTGAAAATTTCAAGCGCCATCACTCGTAAGTGTCTAGTGATATTAATTTGAATTCCTTCCGTTTGATCGAGTACAAAGAAGTTATGGGTGTTTGAGATCATTAAAATCGTCTCAAGCATGAAGAAATTAATAATATTTTGACTTTTACAAATACAGCAGAATGCCACAAAATTTTATGGTCACTTGAAAATATTAGCAATCTATTTCCTTGTATATATTTAATGAACCAACATTATTTCAATATATTTTAGACGTATCACAAACCATAGTAGGTAAATTGCCACTTCGAAGGTATATTAATGATCGATCTCTCACGTTCTGTTAGGCGCCAGATGCTAGCCTAGCTCCAAACAATGCCCGACATGTTGCAACAACCGTCTTGGCATTTGTATATCCTTGATATTTCGACTAGCGGTATTTGGAACAAGAGGGCGTAGGACGCAGGACACGATGCCTAGTCTAGTCTATGTCATATTGGAACATGGACAAGCACTGTCGGATCTAGAACTAGTGTGATACAAATGTCACAAAATCTTACATGTTCGCCTATAGCAATAACCAACAACGAAACGGTTAGATGTAAGAAATAAATTCATCCTGTCTATTTTTGTTAAGAATAATATTATTAAGGGCAACGGGACAATATGTACTAATCCTTGTAGATCCGGCTCTGTGGAGGGCAGACAAGTGACCACTAACGATGTTTTTAGTTCAAGCTGTTTGTTGTATGGCGGTGTTATTCGCTCTAAGCGTTAGTATACTTGTACGGTGCCTTGTCGCGTGCCGTTTACATTGCGGAGTTTAAGTAAATGTTCCTAAAGGAAATTACATGTTATTTTAAAGCAATTACCTGACTGTGATATCGATGTTTATTCATAGCAAAGATTTCCATCAAGACAAGAATAGAATTTTGAAATATTTCGAAATTAGTTTACTAATTGTTTTCTTCTTTATTTCAGATGACCCCTACTACTGCGGCCTACGCGCACGCGTTCCGAACTTCGTGAAGGCGAACGGGCAAAAAGTTTTGCCGCCGATGCCCGAGCGCCTCACTCTGAAAGAGGCGCCGGTGCCCAGCAAGCGTTACAGCGTGGCCCACCCGCACCCCGGCCCATTCCCGCCACACATGCCAGCGTTTGCCCACGCCCCGATGCCGCCGGCGGCGTTGTGGCACGCGCGCTCTTACGAGAGCGGAATCGGTGCGTACGACAGACCCCTAGAAAGAAGCTCATGTACCAATTCTATCCGAACAGGGAGCCCAGGCTGCGCCCGCTCGTCATCCAGCAGCCCCGCTAAAGTACATATACAGACTAACCCCGCACTTTAATTCCACCGCCTCGCAGCGGACTCTTCGCTCCAACCTTGGTATTTAAAACTTTCTGTTATTTTAGACAGCTTCGCTTGGTAGCACATCGCCTTTAGCTTCTTTTCCTTTCACTTCTGTGCTTACAACTCACATGTTCATCGTCAGTTTCTTGATCATGACCATATCTATCTGTTTCTATTTGTGTTGCATTGCAAGCTTTGCAATCATCTTTAGAATAGGCGATTTAGTTATGTGTTTTCCAATATTTTTGTTTTTATGAAAATATTTTATGCAGTTTGAATTTCTATTTGAGAAATCTTTTATTAAAGTTATTATTTTTTAAAAGAATTATGAGTTGACGTGGGATATGAAACGTTCCTTATTATCTGCACCATTATTTGGTATTCCTATAGAAACTTTATGTGTATATGTACAACAATACAAATAGAATCCTTAGGCAACTATATGCGGGCGGTTACAGTTAACAATTATTATTAAATTACTAACGCACTAAAAATACACAAGTATATGAATTATGGATCCATTTGATATTACCCTACAATAAAAAATACTTCCCTGTTTGCAAAGTGCGTTTCGAAAAGTACACTGGCGTAACGAAAATAATTTAACCGCTTTCCCCAAGAACCAATATTGAATCCCCAAGGTATCGGTTGGTGAGAGAAAATTAATATATTTGCAATCATTTAATGAGGCTAATGTTTCAGACGGAGAACACTATGACCCATACGCGTTATACGGCCGCCTGCCCATGCCTGGACGTGGCTTCCCACCACCACCAGCCCCACACGCACGCCACATGTTCATCGGAGAGTGGGATTAAAGTGCAACACCACAAACACGGCAATACTACCCGATATTAGACTCGATTTAAGAATATTGTCACATCGATGTTAGGAAATATTAATGAAACAGTAGCTGTTGTAAAAAATATGTAAATGATAATTGACCAAAGACTGATGTCTTTTTTGAAGCGAATATTTGTAGGAAATCATATCGATGTGACGGTATTGAAATTAGAATTGGTGTAAATATTCGTAATGTTTTAAGTTATCGCGAATTTAAAAATGAAAACCTTGAAGGTATTGAAGATTTAAAAACAATCGAAATAGCGATACCGAAGCTGGTTGAGTTAAGGAGATAATAGAATGTAAGATGAGTGGATTGATATGTCAGCGGTCAATTTTTAAAACAGCAAACATAAAAGCAGAGTTTGTATCTTCTATGAATAAGTAGATAAGGCATATTTAAGTGATATTGTAGACGTAGATAAGCTTGAATACCTTAAGTTAACTATCACTGCCAATTAATTTAAACGATATTTGCGTGTTCAGGATATTCTGTGCGTTTTGATATCTTTTTTTATTTTTTATGCTTATATCAATCCTAGTCAATACAGGGTTGGGATATTAATAGAGACATATTTTTAATCTCATATTGATTATTTACTTTTGAAAATAGGCGGAAGACCACCTTGGCCACTCAATATCTGAATGTTCTTGATGTCTCATGTTAGTATTACTGTTGTAAGTCTGTATATTATCATTGTGGTATATATTCGATATGAATTAATCGTAGTTTAAGTAAATTTATTGTAACCTTATGAAGTAATATTCTATTGTAAATAAATTTTTCTTGTTTTCGGTAGATATTTTAACATTTTATATTCTATTAAACATTTTCTCTCCAATACTCATTTAATATTTTATTGATTAAGTTAAGTTAATTAAGTTGACAATGTTTAATGTAATTTGTTGTCACAATTTAATTCGTTAGGTTTTTTCATGTATATTTCAATGATAATTGTGTACACTTTAGTTGTAATATATGTATTCGTTATTTAAGTTTTAGAATTAAATAATACATTCCTTAAAAGAACTATGCTGGTTGTAAGAATAGTTCTTTTTAGCGGAATATATTTTTATGCTTTTTATATTATACTGAAATGTAGCTCTTCATAATTGTATTATATAGGAGGTGCTACACAGGTTACCATTTTGTATCTTATGCATTATTATAGATAATTATATAGATACTGAAACGTTTATAGCTGGATATAACGAAACATAGAAAGGAATTGATAAATTGTTAGAAAGCATAATATTTTTGAACATTAAATTATGATTGTGACTTCAATTTGGGGCACAATGAGAAATGAATAGACTTTGACAAATTTAAAGCATTTTCCACTTAGCAAGAAACAATTATTATATTTAATATGTAAAATTATATCGAGTAAGATATGTAATCATATTTTTATAACGAATTTTAAACATCAACATCCGACATTATTGTGTAATATAGGGTGTTGGTTAACAAGTAACCTATTATAAGGAAGAACATGTATGAGTAAATATACATAATATTTTTCAATATGCCTTTCGTTTTATTTATGAAATACGTTTGCTGTGTAAAACCTTAGAATGAATAAAATTAAAATAACTAGAAACTATAAATCAGAAGCAAATTTAATCATTATTATAATAACATTTAATATTATAATTATTCGTCAACATCTTCCTAATTCAAAGTGATGAATATAATATGTCCACAGTAAATTTATTCCCGCTTTATAATATAATCACCAGCTCCAATCCATTTCTTAACTAAGTATTTTATATAATTTCTTGCTTCTTTCAATTCTTGGTGATCGCCAGGCCTGTTAGAAAATAAATCTCTGCAATGCGATGCTCGAGGTATCACTTTGCCGGAGCATCATAAGAAACGTCTTCTAAAACTCCAAGTTTATGGTAAGGGTCTAGTTCACCATTCACAAACACTACATTAGAAACATTTGGCTTTAGACCTCCAAATAATTCGTTAGTATTTTTGACTCCTTCCTCAATCCTTTGTTCATTAAACGTAGGACCGTAAAGGCTGCTACACATTTTGTAAAATAAGTCCATTCGAATATTTTTCGTAAATGGTTGCTTGTCTGAAGAACTGGTCGGAAAATAGCTAAATTCTGTACAAGTTTGGTACGTCCAGGACATTAGCCAGTCAATTTCTTTCATGCTCTTTATCATTTCGTCAAAATCGTAATCAAAACAATCGTTTTTTGCATTCCACAACACTTCATCTTTAGATGAATTTATTGCTGATGTGCTAATTAAATCTTCACAGTGGCTTTTAATCGATTTTGGATTCCCATATTGCGCCGTGTACATAAATTCAGAACTTTTATCTAGGAAGAATATTTGCTTATTTTCATTTTTGTTCATATCGGTCTTATCGCAAATGTGTTCTTCTGCCTTTAATTTTGCAATACCATCCGGTGATTTAACAACTCATCATACCTTTTGAATATTTCCGCAATTTTATCGAGACAATTTGGAGTACCATGTTGTTCAAAATCCTCGCTAACGTTCTCTAAGTATTCGTAGAAATCTTTCTTTGCAACAACTGGAGCACTACTAGCAATGGCGGCATCTATTAATTGAGGATAGAGCAATTCCATCCAAGTCGCTAAATTGCCTGCGTATGATCCTCCCACTACGACAACTTTTGACGATTTAAACTGAGGTAACAGTTTTATTTCCTCTATCAGCTTTGCTACATCAGCTAGTGCTTGCTTCGAACTTAAGTATTTTAGGTTCTCTGTACTCAAATCGTCAAACGGTATGCTCTTACCGTAATATCGATGTTCTGATAGATACATCGCGCCCTTAGTTTCTTTCGCCAGTTCATACATTATTCCAGTTTGTAAAAATGCTTGAGTGGCTTCATCTTCGCCATTTATAAATAAGTATATAGGACCGTCAGGCGCCATTTATCAAGTCTCTCAAATACCTCATATTCCACATTCTGTCATCAGTTTTATTAAAATGATCCAATGGTTGTTGAAGCCATTTCGTTTCAATCGTTGATTTATCGAAGTTTGCCACCATAGAGTTCACTTCTTTCGATAAGTATCTGTATCCATTGCTAAAGCTAAACGGCGCCAAACTATCAGCAAAGTGCAGACAGAGTAAAAAGAATGTGTTTAAAAAGCAAAGTACATTATGAAATACCGAGGCTGAATGTCATGAGAAACGATAGCACCGCTATTTATGTTGTTACATTTAAGTTATCTGGAACATTGGTGATACTACATTTGGCTCATATGCGGGTATTAAAAGACGTTTATGTAAATTTCTTTAGTTAATAAAATAGTTTTATGCATCTGTGCGTGTGAAGTCATCCACGTATTACAGTCTATGATCAATCATAAAATTAAAGAAGCTGTAATATTTTGTAACCAATGAATAATTTGGATGTTTGTTAGTTGTAAATCTAAAAACAGCTAGAAACTGATTTCAATGAAATTGGACACATAGATTATATGGCGCTGACATGGTCCAGATGACCTACTAAATTTCACTGACTTTTACGGACTTGCGTAACCGGAAAGGCATTTTGCGCGAGCGAAACCGCGAGCGAGACTTAGTCAAATAATAAATGAACAATATCAAACTTTTTAATCTTTATTTACATATCTGTAGTTGCAACAGATACTTTGAAATGATGTTTGAAACGAACGGCGAGCGGCAGAGCGACAAGCGGGCGGCATGTATGGGGCAATAGGAAGAATGGCCGAAACAAAGCGAAGCGGGCAGCGGCGTCGCTACGTAACGTTGACATGAGAACCGTGTCGTCGTACCGCTGCCAGCGGTACACACGCTGAGCTCATTGTGGTAGCTGAGCGGTTAGGATACATTGACAAAGCGTGGCTGAACGATCAGCCGCGGTCAGCGATGATCATGACACCCGCAAAGCGG
>NW_023593608.1:0-21543 GCF_014839805.1 Manduca sexta
CACGTGGACCACAGGCAAAATCTAGTATGATATATGAGGCAAGACTATCAACGCATCAAATACTAATCCCGAGCAATACGTGTTTTTTTATAAAAATAAGAGATATGCGTTCAGAATGTCCAAAATATATTTAATCCAAACTCACCTTATCTCTCAGCCCGTCCTGAACTTCATCACGATCGGCTTTCTGCTCGCGCAACATTTCCACGCACTCCACCAGACTCTACACAAATACAAATTATATCGTGGACTAAAATCTAAATATGTCCTCAGGTTTTGAAATAAAACTATTTTTCGGATTTTATCGTGGTTTCTATATTATGATTTTTCCCCACGTTTCGAAGACTGCAGCCTACATAATCACGGGGGAGGGCTATTGGTCACCCGAAAAGTCAGTTACTATATCTATTTAAATTTTATCAATATACCAAGAAACTTAGAGAAAAAATTAAAATATAAATAATAATAATATCAGCCCTGTATTATATACTTGCCCACTACTGCAACTAGGCTATCGTCGCTTTTACTAAAATATAAAAGCCGCGATAAAATCTAATCTAATTTAATTTTGACGTCTAACATTCTCCTAAACATCATCATCAGAACTCATCACATTATATATGTTTAAAAAATATAAACGCACGTGCAATTCGTCGCCGAGCTGTTTCTGGAACGACGAGAGCGCCTGGTGTTCGTGTAGGACGGCGTCCAGCTCCACCACCAGCAGGTCATACCTCTCCGTCAGCTCCATCACAGCTGGAGAGAAACCCAACACAATACAGTTTCACAATAATATATGGCATAATAGTTCGGGGATCGGTTCGACAGTGTGGATTGGTCGTTGCCTTGTAACTTCATTGATTATATATTATTAAACATTGCTATACTATAGCATACCGTAGAAACTATGGGCGTTTATCATCATATCATACCGTGGCGAGGATTTTTATGTAATTGGTCAGGCTGGAGCAGGAATATATAAATTCTCGACAAGTTGTGGTAAAATGAGGATCTAATATCTTGTACTAAGAACTTATAAAATGAAAAGCAAAAATGGGGTCTCCAAAGCAGGTATTTTATATTCTATTCTGTTTCCGTTTATAATGTGTTAAGTACTTGCGTATATAATAATATCTTCAAAATATTTTGCGTAGGAAGACGTGCAATGAAACTCACGTAAAACGAGCCTGATTTTTATGACGACGGTAGATCGAGAACAGGCCGGTCGCACTATCCTCGACTCCTTTATAAATATTTCTATACTACATTATAAATTATAGGTACGTATATATCAGTTACTTGCTAGTTTGTCTTTTCAAATAAAAATAATGCAAATTCTTATAAGCAATACGAACCAGCAGTCTCGGAATTCCCTCCGGCCTGACTGAGCTGCGCCATACCAGCCTTCAGTTCGCTCCTCATCTGACTCATCTGGTCTTTAAAGCCTGTCATCTATAATCATTATTAGAACCATTTTAATAATAGTGGAGTTTACAAGACAACCGAACAATGAACAGCCTCCAAGGTACAGCAGATGATTATTATTACTATTTTATTTTATGCATTTTCAGGAAAAACATAGGACAATAAATATTACATTTACAAATTAACAATACGAATTTGATAGGTACATAATGAAATAAACACCAATACAATGAACTGTGGAACAAAATACTACAGATTTAATCTCAACCACGAGTTCAATATAGAAAGGTCTACATTTATTTATTTCTGATAACACATCGTAATTGTATTCTGTACCTGAGTGGTAAGTCCAGTGTCGAATCCATTTAACTGATCAGCATAATCATTGACAAGGGAGTACAGTGTGGAGATCCGCGAATTTAACTTCACTGCCACATCTAACTTCTCAGCTAATAACGCAAAATGTCGTTAAAACAAAGTCTACTGGTGGTAGGATATATTAGGTACAAGGTGTTAAAACCCGCCATAGTGACATACGGAAGTGTGTCGCGTTCAAGGATCAGCCTGTGTATATCCGATTCCAACAGGCCGGCATAATGGTGTCGATTGTAGAGGGGCAATCATCTCACGTCACTCGTCTCGAATTTCTATTGGATCCCATTCCACGTACCATACAGTGCAGTGGGGTCACTTTGCCCGTACAAATTCGTTAAATATTAACATTTTTTGTATAATTTGTAGGTTGATAGTTACATTTGATTATAACTGGCTCCATTTTTAGCGTGTATACTGCGTTACAGTATAGCCCAAGTTAATCATTATGTCAAGGTCCATCCTACTCAATAAAACTACGTTTTAAAAGCTTAGATTGGCAAGACAGCAAACTACATTTGCCATGGTAAGTGACAGGAGTGGTAAAGATTTTAAAATTTTACCACTCCCGATTCTTCTTCAATAAAGTATCTAAATAAATTTGGAAAGGAAATCTAAGAATATTTATCCGTAAACTCACCAACTCCTCTGGCGGTAGTGGAAGCGTTTTCTGCAGCAGTAGTGGCTTTCCCGGTCATTAAAGTTATTGCCTTGCTCAGATCTTCTTTCAGAGCATGAAGGGCGTCGCTATAAATATAATTTATTGGGATAAAATAAAAACTGTACAAGTTCCGTCCATTTTGAAAAGAAATTTATAGATGTCTGTTTATTGCTTTCGCCCCTCCTAATTTTGTTACAGCTCTTTTCCTGTTTCCCTTTTCTTCTTTCTATTGAGATATACTTATTCTTAATTTGTTAAACATTAACCCTTTAATATCCTTTTTGTCCTTCCTAGTATATTTTCACATTTCTCTTCCTTCTATTTTTCCTACCATAATACTGTGTCTCTAATATTCCATTTTGCCAATACAAGTTTTTAGATACATTAACACTCTCACTAATTTAAACCTGTGTACTAAGGCTATCCTATAAGTAAATAAAACGTCAACTGACTCCATTTCCCTGTGTGACACTGGCGGCATGGGAACCATCTTGGAAGCCGAGGATGTTTCGGAGCCAGCGTGCTTCACAGAGCCTGCGTCTATGTCACGTCTGGCCGTCGAACGAGACGACATCGCCTCTATCGCGACCGATTTTCGACCAGCAGACGGTCGGGATCTCATCGACTAGAAAATATACAGAATCATGTCACATAGACAACAATAATTAATAAAGTTGGTCTATGGTCATGCCTCTATTGGCGGCAACACTGGCAGCCATTGCTTCCTGCTCTCTTCGGTACCCCTTTTTATCAAGAATTAGACCAATCACGAGCGTAGTCAAGACGTGAGTCTTGAGCACACTCGTGATTGGTCTGATTTGGTCAATTGATGTATATAATTATTATTAATCTCCTGCATCTGGTGATCCCGCATATGATGTGCAGATAAAGTATTGACCGACGTGAGAAGATCGTCCTTTACTAGTCGACACAATTATGCCGGCCCGTTCTGTTGCTTTTATCTTTAATCCAATAATAAAACCAACCATTTCCTCGCCCTCTTCGCCTTCCATCCCTGCCGCCGCTGCGACCTCATCGACCTCGGCCCTCACTTCCTCCACCATTTCCACCAGCTCCTCAGGTATGGCCCCCGCGGCTGCTAGTTGCGTGAGCAGATCAGCCATGCGCCCGATCGCCTGTTCAGCTGCCTTAATTCGCGCTGTCACCTTTTAGACATGCAACAATGACAACCAAGATGTTCAGCAACACTTTTATAATAATTATATTATAAACACAATTCACGCCATTAACCTCGAAGAGGTCGGCAGAGGTGTAACACACACACAGTGTGTGAGTGTACACACTTTTCGCCTTGTGTATTTTGGCTATTGATGTGATACGAAGCGATAGCAATAGCATTTGAACCCAAGACCTCATAACGATAGTTGTACCGTGCACGCCGCACAACTACACCACAGAGGCAATAAGACAATAATAATCATTTTCATGGTAATATACTCCTTATAAGCATGTTGGTTTTTATGGACGAAAGAGATCACTGAACATCAAATGATTTACTTCCATTTACCGAAGTACGTTAAAAAAACACTATTGAAAAAATTATAGGTTAAAAGACACACCTGCATTGCTTGCATGATATCAGTGAGGGAAGCCGTGCCGTTGGCGATGTCTTCCATCAGCTTCTTGTTGTCGGGGAACTCGGGCGACGGCAGCGGACCGGTCAACGTCTTCAGATGATTCACGGCCGACTCCAGCAGCTCGAACTGAGAGACGGTCACCACCTCGATACTGCCCACTCGAGTGTGTGAATCTGGTTACAAAAAGCTCACAAGGGTTTTTTTCAGTTATACCATGTTTTTATTCTTCTACTACTGTGCTTCCTTAATGGGATGCAACAAAGAAATGTGCACAATAAGATTTCGTGCATAATCGTGAGCAAATGCTAGCAATATAACTTCGGGACTTATACCTTCTCCTTAATAAGTCAATATAACTCACCCGTTCTTGTTGTGGGGCCTTTTTCAACTGAAAATCAGAAAGTATTTGAAATCGGTGCCTTCACTTATCATAATATTTTCAATTTGATATTAATCGATGTTTTATATTTACCGACTAATACTTTTTCCTTGTGTCGTTCTTGTTCTGTAAGAATTCAATCAGGTTCAGCAATTTTACTACAACTATAAAAAAATATAAACAATTCTCAATTATCTAAATACCTGATATAGCAATACTTGTTCCAGATCCTTTACGGCCTCTTCCCTTTTCTTTCTGCGATTTAAATAACATAGTAATTATTATATTGGCCTACTGCTGACACGAGCTTGTTTTTCAATACAAGAAATCAAGTCCATCGCCATTATACTAATAAAGTGACTGGTTGGTAGCCATCATATTTTTTTTTATCTACGTGAGTTTCATGTCCGTATTTTTCCTTTGCCGTCAAAGTGTTAGAGGGCGACAAAACAACGAGGACCTTGAAACACTTGGTAAACAGTTACAATGTTCTCCTAGATAACACAAATTTTGATTAAGTACCTTATTTTGTTCATAAACTGATAATTTAATTTAAAACAATTAAAAAATATATGTGTATTTGTTTTTCAAATATGGTTTTTGACAAAACTCACCGTCCCTTTTGCGGCGTCCCGTTCCGCCTTCGCTGCAGCTTTTTTCGGCCTTTTTCTTTTTCTTTCTGTTCCTTTTTTTCTGCCTTCTCACGTTCCTTAGCGGCGGCTTTGTCAGCTTTTTCATGTTCTTTTGCAGACTTTTCCCTTTCCTTGGAAGCCGCTCTCTCTTCCTTATCTTTGGAAGATTCTCTTCCTGCCTTGTGTCTATGTTTATCCTTTAAAATAATAATATTTAAGTATGTAATACCTAGAATCTTCAATTAAACAAATTAATAATAAGTAAAAAAACAGAAATTTGTGAGTTCGATTAATTCTAAAACACATCTGAGTTGTCCCAAAATTAAATCCGTATGACGTATAACAAAAATCCCACACCTTATTACATTGTTGAAGACTCAATAGCAAGTGCATATTTAATTGCACATATTATAGTAAAATCCTAGGTTTCAAAAGCGACATATTCCGTGTTATCCACAAAATAAAATAAAATCGTCTATATATCTTCTGACAAACTCTCTAAATTAAACCCTACCTTCTTCCCCCCATGTTCCTCGTGTTCCTCAATCCCCTCCATGTGGACCCTCCCGCGCGCCGACGAGCCGGGACTCTTAGAGCTCTCTGTCGACTCTTCTTCCCTCTTGTGCTCTCTTAGCTCGTCCGCTTCGCTTATTCTAATCTCCACTTGAGTTTCGAGCATACGTAAATTCCTCGCTAGGATATGCAGCACCATTTGCACTAGTTTAAAATTGACTACGTTTTTCTGGAACCGAAATAACATGGTATGAAGTAAGATAATAAGTATCTTCGAGTATCCTTACAGAATAGTACATTCAGAACAATGATATTATTAATTATTATATCATGTCTCATGTCTTCACCTATGCGAAAAGCCTTTTCCTCTACAAGTCTTTAAAATTGCAGATTTGTAGCACCACCTAAATGACAATCTATATTTTTTTATATTTTCATACCAGCAAATTACCGGGTTAAAAACTAGCCTATGTGTTAATTCAGGGACTGTTTCATTTGTTGGCTTAATTTCATTTAAATCCGTTTAGCTGTTTTTGAATTACTTTTAACAAACACACAAGCTGAGATAGATATCTATCTTAGCTTATGTGTTTGCTGATCATAGATATTTATAATGATTTTCATATTGGGAAACTTCCCTCAAAGCCAAGACGTACGCGAATGGTGTTATCTTCTCTTTCTAGTATATTAAAATTGACACAATATACTCCAACGTATGGCTCCCAGACATGAGTAATTGTTTAGTATTCAGTACCGTAACTAGACCTTGGAGGGGCACAGAAATTACCCACTATGAGCTGTTATAGCAACTCACACCTGGCGTATAGAATAGTTACGGTACTCTTGGTATCTATAGGTACTAATAGAGTACTGACATCAGCCGGCCCCATGGCCATGTTGATTAAGTCTTCCACCTTCACCAGTAGCAGGTTGTCGCTCATGTTGGGCTCGTCTACACGCCGGCGCACCATGTTGAACGGTTTGTTTTCAAATTATTATTTTGTAAATATCAATGGCTCCAAAACACGGAATATCTTGATCTCTCTAAAAACAATGTAATTATTTTGAGAGTTTGACTCAAAGAGAATTATAAAATATATGGAAAGTTTGACTGATCTTTGATCTTCTGTCAGAATTTACTGGCCAGCAACATTGAGTGCCTCTTAGTTTTTTTTTTTTTACAAATTTTATTTCTCTTGCAATATTTGTATGTATGTTCGGGTAAAATCTTGCAATTCATTTTTAAAGCAGTTATCCTCAACTGATTGAGATGAAATTTTGCATACACGCACACTTATAATACGGATATCAAAAACTGACATCTTTGTGCAATCCTTCGAAGAAATGGTGTATTCTGAGAATGTATAACTGCCCGACTAGACGGTAAGACAGCGGCTTTGTGTTTCGGCTAATATCATGTTGTCTCTATTGTAGGAGGGACCCACAAAAGTTAACTGTTGGCGATATAAAAAAAAATCGGTCTGAAATTCTGTTATCCTGGCGTTTCTAGTCACGGATTATAATTTTGGATCGACTTTTTCGGATAAATCTTGCAACAGCATTTTAATAACAAAAATATATATATATAATCATAGTAAATAAAACATTAAAAAACAGCATTAATTTAGATGCTCATTATAAGAAAAAGAAACAAACTTAGTAGAGATAAAAGCTTCTGGCCAGATTTACTTGTGTAGAAAATACAATAATCATCTTAAACTTGATGTTTAACTTGATTAAAAGTAAATCAAGCGATAGGTTTTTATCTCTACAAAGTTTAAAATAAAGTTAAATTCGATTAACAGTATTTATTTTTCTATTTAGAGCATTTAATTTTGTAGCTGATCAACTAGTAACCTCTGTCCTAAACATATTGCCCAATTATGAACCTTTTTCAAAAATCCCTATTTTATAGTAGTTGAACTCATGGAGGAGGAAATATTTTGAAAATCATCTAGCTGTCCGGGTTGTTCTTGCGCTTGCAATCATTTTTTCTTTGACTGATTTTCGTTTTAAATTAAATAATACAACAATATGTTTACAATATTTTATTATTATTTATAATAATTTCTCAACACGTAACGTCACAGAATTTCAAACAGCGAGTAGACATATTAGTGCGGACTATTGTTACTGCGTACTCGTACGCATTACATTAATACTGAATGAACATCCATATTAAGCGTAAAAAGCTCTCGAAAACAACAAACGTTTTGAATTCTATATTTCTAACAACAACGTGGAATGCAAGAGGATATTTGATTATAAATCACGGTTTACCGATCGATATAGTACATAAATAGATTTCATAAAACAACTAAACGCCGTAACGGCCCGCGGGCTAGAACAGCGAACCTGTTATATATTTACAATAGATTGGGCGAACTTTATAAACACCAACCCAGGTCCAAACATTCGGACTACCGCCACTGTGACGACTGTGTTTGAACTGCTATTTCAAATAACGGAGAATTGTTAGTCGGCCTTATTGTGCCGTTTACAAGCCACGCCCTTTGTAGGCTTTCGCGCTGTCGGAGTTCTAGCCCGCGACACCATCCTCTGGAATCGATGTTGTAATATATTTAACACTACATAATTACTATAACAACACGACCGCCCACGAACTGCGCCTGCGCACAGACCCGTTTAAACAACGCTGTTATTACGATATATGCGTGTGTCATAACGCATACCTCGCTAACAGCACCGCCTTAACGACGCCCGACACTCGATAATATCGATAAAATGCAAAACACTCCAGACTCGAAAAAACTGTCTCAAAACGCTCCGGACGTGAATAGAATACGAAAACATATATCCTCATATTAATCAATAAATTATAATAAAAATGACAACATGAAAACAAGTCGATAAAGATGTCCTCTCGGCTGCGGAGGATGTCGCGGCGCGGCTCGTGGGCGCTCCCTACTGTACTGTACTGTAGTACGGCTGTGCTTAGTCCTCGAGGTTACGGAAGGCGGCGGACATATCCTCCAACAGCTGGTCGAAATCTGCCTTGATCTTGGCCTCGCCGTCTTTCACTGGGTCCTGAGCAGAAAAAAATATATATCACACAACAGATACTTTCGTACTTTATTACAACTGATGTTAAACAGTGTGACACGTAGTCACATTAGATTCCTAGCTAAACGCCACAATTATTTCGCCCTGCTTACTGGATGTTAATGTCCCAGGAGTGCGACTCGATGGCACAACCCACTAAAACGAGCCGACTCATTTCCATATCTACAGTCGCTATTGGGTTTTATTTGTAGCCATTATAAATACTAGGAGATATTTGTAGTAATAATGTCCATACCTTGAACTTCATGGAGGAGAGTTGGTAGAGCACGTTGCCCATGGCGTCGCGGATCACGTTCCACGTGACCTTGTTGTCGGACTGGGCCGTGGACTCCACCGCGTGCCGCGACATGTCGTAGAACGAGATGATGTTCTTAAGCATTCCCACGGTCTTGTAGAACGGACAGAATCGATCGTATGACGAGTAGCTGCACAAACATACAATTTATTAGTATTTAGTAATATAAAAATCCGATGCAAAACAATAGATAAAAGATATTCCGACAATGAAGATTCAATATCGACAAAAAATTACAAATAAATACGTGTTTAATAACAATATGTATACTGTACAGGGTGATACAAAAATATTCTATTGGCACGCTAATTCACCTGTTCTGTTGCAAGAAGTCGTCCTTAAGCAGTTTGGCGACCTCGAGGGTGATCTTGTCGGTCTCGGCGAGCGAGGCTTTACCGACCAGCTGCACGATTTCTGACAGGTCCTCTTCCTCCTGCAGGATCTCCTTGACCTGGACAATTACAATAAACACGTGACGTTTTTAAGTTTGCTGGAAATTTTACGTAATTGATATAACCTGGTAAGAAAACAAATTAGTCAAAACTGAAATGGGTGTTGGTAAGTAGTTTTTCTTTTATTATCTAGATGAATTGCCTAAGAACGTCCAATAAATCTCTAATCTTTGTTCCGAAACCGTTACTATATAGTGTCGAATATAGTATTTATATCTTACCTTAGTCCTAAGGGGCACGAATTCGGGGTAGTTCTTCTCATAAAAGTCATCCAAAGCACGCATGTACTTGCTGTCAAAAAAATGAAGCGGTTAACAACTTTAATACAATTAAATATACCCCTAAAAACAAACATACACTTAACTCCCGAATAGATAAGATACGATATAAACAGTCGAGTTTAATTCTTAGCTAACTTATTACCATTTCTCATTTCGAACAAATCGAAAGATTTAATTCAATTGAATATTTCAATATCAATTGTTTCGGTTCTATCTTTAGACTTCACACAATGTTATATAATGACATTAAACATAAAAACAAATATAACCTGTAAGAGATAAGCCAGTTGATGGAGGGGAAGTGCTTCCTCTGCGCGAGTTTCTTGTCGAGACCCCAGAACACCTGCACGATACCCAGCGTGGCCGCCGTCACGGGGTCCGAGAAGTCACCTCCGGGCGGCGACACGGCACCCACGATGGACACCGAACCTGCGAACACACATGCACGTTACAGCTTGCCAACTAACTTTATATTTAAAATATTGTGTATGAAATACCTGTGGTTATATTACAGCGCGGTGCATGCGCATGACACACGAGAATGTATATACCGCCATCCAAAATAATATATACAGGGTGTTTTTAAAAATTATTACAATATTCTGATTGATTGATTTATAATATAATATCATAATGGCAAAATCATTACTAACTATTTTTGAGGAAATTTTACTTTAACATATTTCAATATTTTATATACCTAAGCACCAAGCTTAAACTGACTCATTTTGGAAATACATATATATTTGAAACAATTTTTCACTTGTTAAAAAAATAAAGATACTGACCTTCCCTGTCAGGGTTTCCGAGACACTTGACTCTACCGGCACGCTCGTAGAAGGAGGCCAGACGGGCTCCCAGGTACGCAGGGTAACCGGAATCGGCAGGCATCTCAGCTAGACGACCTGAGATCTCACGAAGAGCCTCGGCCCAACGGGAGGTCGAGTCAGCCATCATGGACACGTTGTAACCCATGTCACGGAAGTACTCGGAAAGGGTGATTCCTGGTGGAGAAATATTACTTGTATATTAAGTGTTAAAAATGAAGGAATATTGATCGAATTCAAAGCAATTTATATTTTTTTAAATATGCTAACAATACACAAAAACCAGATAATTTCTACTAAATTAAAAAATCCTATTAAATTATGGCAACATTTAAAAATTCTATTGGCTGTTATAAATAGTGTGTACACACCTGTGTAGATGGAAGCCTCACGGGCAGCGACAGGCATGTTGGATGTGTTGGCGACGAGGGCGGTACGCTTCATGATGGACTCCGTCACACCCTCAATCTCCACCGTCAGCTCAGGGAAGTCACGCAGTACCTCAGACATCTCGTTACCTGCGTGATCATTACACTTACAATGTAGTTTCCTCTAAAATATTCCCTTTCGAGGGGATCTGAGGTTATTTGAGTTTTAAAATCACGATATTTTGTTATTTACCTATTACCAATAGACTACAAGATCTAATATTTTAAAATATTTTACATCACAAGTATGTTGTCACTTTATTGATAAGGTAAATCATCATAAATCAAATGTAAACAATATAATCCCCATTGTAGTGTAATCTACATTACAATATGTTACGTACCACGCTCTCCGCAACCCACGTAGATGATGACGTCAGAGTTGGAGTACTTGGACAGCGCCTGTGAGATGACAGTCTTGCCGCAACCGAAGGCTCCGGGGATGGCAGTGGTACCGCCCTGGACACAGCTACACAACAACAAAAAATGTTGAAATATATTTTAGTATTATTGAGTTTATAAAAATGATTATAATAATTTTAATTTTTTTAAAGTAATTATGCAATCTCCCCTGAGACTGAAAAATCTATGGAGATATTAGAGGTGGTGTTTAAATCGTCTTTTAGTCCTTATATATTTAAATGGCATAAGGGTAAAATCTAACCAAAATGGTCCTTCGAGCCGGATATAATCATTGTCGTATATCAAACTATAGATTTAATTTGATCTTTTCGGGAATATAATGATAATACTAACGGGAAGAGGGAGTCGAGTACTCTCTGTCCAGTGAGCAGCGGGTGGTTGGCGGGGAGCTTCTCGGTGACGGGACGGGGCTGACGCACGGGCCACACCTGCAACATCGTGTACTGCGCCTTCTCGCCGTCGAACTCTGTCTCCAACACTACATCCTGTGGAGTACACGTCGTATTATATCTCAAGATTTATACACAATATAAGTACAATTGTTATCATTTGCCAATAAAAATTGCACATCTTTGAAATTAGCTTTAGAAGGTTCACCCGTATTCGGGATCAATTACATAACTATGATGTCAGCTAATCCTTAAGGCTCTATAATTCTATTTGTAAACAATAAATAAAATTAATTATATTAGCAGAAGTAATTATGATTTGTATATACTCACAGTGACTTTGTAGTTGCCGGCGGGCGCGATGTAGGTGACGGTACCCTTGGCGCGCGGCGGCATCAACATCTTGTGCTTCACGAGCGTGTTCTCGTGCACGATACCGTACAGGTCTCCGCCGGTGATGTGGGAGCCGACCTACACCACCATATACATTTAACTACATTGTTATAATCATTTTGGAATTCATTTTACATGTTACATTGATATACCATATGTCATAGTACTGTATTATATAATGTAAAAAAAAACAAATCAGATCTTATTCATTGCAAATTTAAATATAAATTTAACTAGTCTCGAAAACAATTCAAATGTTACAAAACACGTCCAAAGTTACTTTTATCTTTCTGGGTTGTAGTAATCACCTTAACATTGAGGGGGTTGAATTCCCAGTCGACCTCCCTGGCGAGCGAGGGCACGTTCACACCCTTGGGGATGTAGATGGACTGTGTGAGCTCGTTGATGTCCTTCAGTGGACGCTGGATACCGTCAAAGATGGAGCCCAGGATACCGGGGCCGAGTTCCACGGACAAGGGCTTGCCGGTCACGCAGCACAGGGTCACCGACTGTGACACCTGAGGTCTCCTCGTATACCTGGAGAAAAGCAATGGTTATAGCCTGTGATGCACCTTAAATAAACTATGTAAAAATATACTGGAACTAAACAATTAGGATAGACTTTATTTAGAATAGACATTTCTCAATGTACAAATTGGAATATGCAGTCTGTACTTCTTTGTTCATCAATAGTTAATTGTGTAAACCTAGTGTCATTATAATGTCAAATAACATACTCTAGACTCCCTAATTACACCCTCAATTTGGGAAAATATTTTCATTCTCATCCCATACCTATGTTTTGCCCGAAAGCAAAAATACATGATATCTATGTACATTGCACAGCATACCCAAGGAACACAACCTTTAGAATGTCCTATATTTTGACGTTATACAAGTTTGTATTGACATTGTGTTACTAAAGGAAACCACATAGTTACTTCATCAAATAGCACTTAATAAGTAATAATAAAAAAATGTGGGTTTCACAAAATAAACAGCAAAGTCATGGTGTTTACCTGGATGGTGGCCATGTCACCCTCAAGACGGATGATTTCTCCCACCAGCTCGTTGTAACCGACGCGCACCAGCTCGTACATAGCGGATCCGGACATCTTCTCCGCTGTTACGACTGCACCACAAACACCACACATTGGTATAACGAAAGGTCAATATTGGATTTTAATTACTCAATATAGGAATAAGGACCTTATGATATATGTATTAAAGAACCAAGCCATTGTCTTTTATTAACAACATAATAAGATTCAAATATAATTAAGAGCTGTTACGTACCAGGACCGGACACGGCGAACACGTATCCGAACCTCTCCTCATTCTCCTCATTGGCGATCGTCTTCAAACCGCCTTTGCTCGCCATTTTGTACTATCTGTGTGTCCTGTTCTGTGAAATACGTATGATCATTAGTATCCAATAACGAATCCATCAGACTGCTGGTAATATTGTTTCTGATACTGCCAATTTGTGCCATGTTCATGCCTTCATTTATTATCTGTTATTTCATTGCATAATTACAAACCTTAATAAGAACAGTTCAGAAATATTATTAACGTTTGCTGTAAAATTTTGGTGTATTTTGGGACCTTTTATAAAGAGTTAAGATATATTTTATAAAATATTCATTATGGACAAGACACTACACAGGTTTTTAAAATATTTTTTTTCATGTATTATAACAAATTAATATGATATACTTTCACTACACAATGAAAAATAATTTTATTAACATGTAGATTAACACAACAATTACCCACAAATCACAAAAAAAAAATTGAAATATTCCACACAAAAACAAAACTTTCTATAGTTTTATGCACTGTCTGGTTACATAACCTACCTACACTTTATCCAGCAGCGCGCACACGCGACTGAAGCCACAGAGGCTGTAGATCAGCTGACTACATTATCAGCTGATAACTATTATCAATCAATGTCACAGTGAATGGAGAAATTTACAATATCTATGATTTTTTATGATATATTGAGGTCTTTAACATATTTTTGTTATATTTTAGGCCACTGATTATTTTGATGGCAATATTTTTATGTGATATGTAATTTTCGATTCAATGTGTAGTGTTAAATTTATGGCTCATAGAAGCATTAAAAAATCAACATAATTTCACTTTATTGTTGTAATCAAAAACCATGGCCCTACATTTTGACAATATAACACAATTAACAATAATTTATATTTGCGTCAATACTCTCAATTTATTTAAACAAAACAAAATAATAAAACACTATAAACAATTCATTATTGCTACTAGGAGGTAAGAAGATATTATATCTTTGGTTTCATTATAATGTATTTTTTTTACAAATTTTTTGTCCAATGGGCATTTTTAATCCATCATGAACTTTTTTTGAGCGGGCTGTTTTCAACACTCCTATAAGTTATATTTATTATGGAAAATATGTTTCTCTGTTTTATAGAGACAACATTCTAGTTATTTATATCCACATAAAAATGTTTGATGCTCTCAATTCCGATGAAACAAACAAATATAACATAATCCAGCTTCCAAATTTATTTAATAGTAATAATAACAGCCCTGTATTATATACTTGCCCACTGCTGAGCATGGGCCTCCTCTACTAATGAGAGGGATTAGGCCTTAGTCCACCACGCTGGCCTAGTGCGGATTGGTAGATTTCACACACCTTCGAAATTCCTATAGAGAACTTCTCAGCTGTGCAGGTTTCCTCACAATGTTTTCCTTCACTGTCAAATTTATTTACTTATATTTTTTTTAATGCAAACATGGAATTGATGCCACTAGTGTTAAAGGCATCCAGAGACTATGGAAACCATTTCAGGTCTTGTTAGCGGCACACTTAGCAGAACAAATAATAAAAAATATATTTCATGCATGCATTAAGTAAATGCAAAAACCAATTTTCCTTCATGACAATATTTTAGATGATACAAACATATACTTATAATTGTCTTAAAGTCCAAAACTGACCTATGTGCAGTATGTCAAGATCCATTAATAAATGTTCTTATTGTTGTGTATTTTTTACTTTGGGCATAGTAACTTAAATTTAGTTTTCACATAGGATTTGTCTTTGGTTAGATTTTGGTAATATCTATATTAATATTTAAAAATGTTTTCCTATTGGAGAATTCCTAACTTAGGCTCTATTGACAGTAATATTCTTTCCATGATTTTTGCTTATGAAAATCTTGAGCGAGTATTTTGTGTAAAATAATAAGATAATTTACAATGTTGGCTAGAATTTTATAATGTATTCATTAAAATATTCTTCTAAAGGGAAGGTAGGGTGGTCCATGATCAGCAGCTCACAGTGCATAATTAAAATATATCAAAAACTTCATATCTATAGTCACATGATTACGCAGATACGAAAAAGTAAATTCATCTGCCGGTTAGGTGCCAATTACGTCTTATAAGACCCTACATTATTTATAGTTAGTAAGTATAGTCCATTGTTCTAATTACAAGTCAAATGAAGATATCTTACGGAACTATACTGCAGAATAATATATTACCCAAGAATAATCCTCGGGAACTCAAATCAACGTCCTTTCATGATTTATTCTATGAAAAGGAGTGTTTTTTCGGTCACATGATAAAATGGGCGTAAGGTGAATGAATACTAAGAGAAAACAAGAAATATCTACTAATAATTATATAAGTTAATACATATACACATTTTATGCACTATCCATGCAAATTTTAAGATGAAAATTACCTAAAATCTGCAAATTCTAATGACATTACATGGCAACGAAGTTAGAACGAAGAAGGCAGAATCAGCAACAATCTTACCGAAAATAAACCAAAATTATAACGCGTTCACGGTGATGAAACACATACACCAACAATACAGAATAAATAGTCAGCGAATTCTTATTAGAAAATATAAAAATGAACTCACGAGACGAGAAAGATGGATGAGACGAACCGAGAATGGCGGAATATCACAACTTATCACAAGACCAATGATAAAAATTAAGTCAGCTGACCTAGCTCTATGCCTTATTGTCTGTGATACGCCAAAATCATTGATTTTTGTACAGTGGGTAAAACAAAACTGTTGTTAAAGCATTCTTTCACTATTTGAATTCATACCCTATTGTTCAGACATAAGGACTATAATATCAACAACATATTACAACTTAAAGACAAATTACTTATACCTCCGAATTGTTTATGGCTGAAACAACTCACGCTCTTCGTCTTGTTTATGGTTTATATCAGTTCAAACTTCAATTTGCTTTTTCATATTTTCCAAAAATAAGTACATACATAATTTTATTAATAATAATTAATATTATTCTATTATTTTCGGAATACATTTAGCATACATTACATCATAATATTTTCATAAATTATCAACGGGTTGATTCCAACTTCGAACCTTCCAACCACAAATGTTCAAAATAAAAGTTACATGTAGAAGCATGTAGGCCTAGTAATTTTATTAGAATCATGAGCTAGATTAATAAAAATCAATCAATAATACAAAAGTTAAAATAATAATATAATAGCAACTTCACAAAATAACATTGAAGGGAATAGCATTCCTAATTTAATAGAGACAAGTCCATCTCCATACATAGATCTCCATATATAAATAATAGTACCAAGCAGCTTTCTCACTCAACTAAAGTCTAGTTTTAAATACCATATTTTTCATTACTAGTTTACTATCACAATTCGACAGTAATGATTACACCTATTTTCAATAACAGTTTCTTTGTTGTTCGGTAACTGTTTTAATGAAGCTTTATGCTCTTTAGTGCGATTATGCAAAAGGGAGTGACATTGCTGATCCGCCAAGTCTGCCGTGCAACCAATAATATTTTAGCCCTTGTAGGCAATGACTACATGAGTGATTCTACAAGACGCTGGTTTGAGCTGCACAAACTGGTGGATCAGTGAATCGTCCGTTGTATGAGTTACTAACATACCTATAAGAATTGTAATATACTCAAATTATGGGTGATTGTAGTTAAATTAAATTTATTATTTATTTTATAATAAATTTACTTAATTAAATTTAATCTGCAATCAAGGTAAGATAGCACCTGTAACTCTATTAAAGTGCAGTATGCGCCCGACGCGACGCCGCGCCGGAGCGATTTACTTTTGCATTGAGAGTATTTTCAACTATTATTCTTGCCTTTCCTAGTTCTACGTAAAGCAATTTAAATATTTTTTCATAGATTATTATGATAATATTTTTAGAAACCCTATGTTCGAATTTTGTAAAAACTAAATACATTGATGATAGTATATACGACCCTCTGATACATAGATCAAGCAACGGGTCCCTAAGGTATTCTTATCTATTTTAGTTTACAAAAATACAGTTAACCACCAAAAGTAAGCATTTTTAAAACTGTTTGTAATGTGTCAGTCATGTATTGAAGCCGGCGCGGCAGTTAGTGCGGCACTGGGATACGACATAGTGTCATAGTCTAGACATAGCCTTAATATTTTCCATTATTTACTTACTATGGAATTAATCAATTAATATAATATGTTTACTAACCTCATGGGTCTATTTTGCCGTTGCGACCTTTCGCAAATGTTTGAATGTTATATCATTCATGCTATTTCTGTAAAGTAATTTTATGAAGCACGTACGCACGCACATTCATAAAACAAAGCTGTATACCTTAGATTTCCTTAGTGTACGTTTACAAAAGAATAAACCTTAAAAAACAAAAACGAAAAAGTTACGCTTTCGACGGGGAAATAACGGCCCTTGCATTTTGTGACCGTAATCTTCTTTGTTTTGTATCATTTTAACAAAATCACCCATTGCCCACCTAAAATCAGTATTCGATAACACAAAACTATTTTGAGGTGTCCAAATCGAAGTTATGTTTATAGCAACACAAGTTGAGTTTATTTTTGTGGTAGATGTACGTACGCAGTGTCTCAAGTGATAGTTTCGACGATGTTTAATATTCTAAAGAAATAAGCTTTTTCAGGTGTAATAAGGACGTTAGTTTGAGTAAATCTTTGTCTTGGCTCCTGCGACACGGGGCCGTTAAAGAAGGCTTACGAATAAGGTACGCAAATAATGCTACGTGGTTCGCTAGCGATGATTGGAGCGAAAAATATTTTTTAATAAAATATTTGGTATAAGTGTATTAGATTACAGTTTTCTTAATCCTATCCTCCATAAATATTTAGAAATGTAAATTATTATTGTCATCGCTCCACTAAACTTTAAAAATAGGTTATGAACGAAAGTCGAACGAGTCATTCATTACAAATGAAAGTGACACACCTATGTATGTATATGTAAATAGAAACCGTTTTGGTATTTGTTTAATTAATATTAATTTCTGTAATATGAAAATACTAATACAAGTAATTGTGAAGACGCGCCTAATTTTGGCGCCGATTGGAAGGCTTTATTCGTGTTTATAAATTTTGACAGACTGTTTATCATCTAATGCTGTGTAGTCATTGGTTTACCGTGGTAAGAAAGCTAGCAACTTTGCATAAAACTACATTCTCGGATAACTAGTAGTACAACATCTAAAATATGTTATTCTTATTATGATACAGTGAAATATACCCGTGCTGAATTTCAACTTACCTAAAGTATAGGCTACTCGTATTCGAGTATGAGTATGCATTTGCGGAAAAAAGGCCGCGTTGTTTTTTCCCGCGAATGTTTTGGTTATACATTGGTAACTATCTAGTATTATTAGGATGTTTTTTTTTTCAGAAAAAGTTTGTTACCTATGTTGTCAAAAATCTATCAATAATTGAGAGACATTAAGGATTTTTTTTATATTTATCAAATCAATAATGTTCATTAAAAAGAGTCCTGATAAAATAATGTTTCTTGATTTTCAACCTAATGCATGGGAGCCATTGAAATTCATTATCTAGAATAGCACATAGGCTATTTTTATCCCAAAAACATAGCATGACTTTTGTCCCAGATAAGCCTTTTCACGCAGACAATGCTACTAGCACAAGCTAGACCTGCATAATGTTCTTGTATTAAGACAAATGATCATTTACTATAATATCCTGAATTGAATATGGATGATAGAGTATTTATTTTTCAGTTTTTAAACACTTATAACTATCTTTTTTCAGTCCTGAAGGATACATAGAAGTTAATCAAATATTGCAGCACAAGAATTTCCGAGGGAAGTACAATCAGTTGGTTATTGAGAGGGTGGTTGCCAGCAATGATAAACAGAGGTTCAAATTAAGAGTCAATTCAAATACGCATGCATTGGAAATTAAAGCCAACCAGGGCCATACTCTAACAGTATCTGATGCGAACTAATTCCTATACTGCAGGTAAGAGTGATGAAAACTACACTTATTTATTGTGATGGTGACTTGTGATGGTATTAAATATCACACTAATAATCAAACAATAGGTTCTGTTTCTCTTAAATCAGCAAAATTCACTTAAATACAAAACAACTGGCCAAACACTTATTATGCTTTTCTCAGCACAATTTTTGTAGACATACATTAAGCATTGGAATATTTTATTTACATTATCCTCAATGTAAATTTGTGTTTAATATGAAAAAAAATATATATAATATAAATAGCATAACACTTAATGGCATTATTTGCATATACCGTTGACACATTTTGAATGGTAACTTTACTTAATTTATATACAATTCCAGCCCATATACAGCACAGTAATTCATGGAACATATTTAAAATGTTGGCCAACGATTAAAGTCAGTGGCCTGCATCGCATGCGCCGGCAACACATACACCTGGCTAAAGGCACTATCGGCGACAGCGCTGTGATCAGTGGCTTGAGAGAAAGCGCACAGGTGTACATCTACATTGATCTCCCTAAAGCCCTGGCTGATGGATTAAAGTTTTATGAATCAGAGAATGGAGTAATACTCACTGCTGGTGACCTAAAAGGATATTTGACGCCAAAATATTTCTTGAAGGCGGTTAAAGTCAGCACAGGTATGTTGATTTTTTTTTACTTAACTATTAAACATAAGACCATCTGTGAATTTACTATATAAAAGTCTCACACAGGATGTTCGTATGATAAGAAATAGCTTATATGTATGTTTAGCCTGGGATATGGTCTGCTAGTTTATAAATACGTATTCACACATTTTTATAGCCTAGTTTAGTGGCCGTTCAAGTATTAAGTAAAGCCATTTTCGACCTGTTTGTTTCTGTAATTTGGTCACATTTTACAGATTTAGATGAAATATGGTATGGAGATAATTTGAGAACCTGGAAAGAACATAGGCTTTCTATCCCGGGAAAATACATAGCGTGACATTGTAACGGAAAACTTTATCCTAGAAATACTTTTTCACGGGGGCGAAGGCGCGGGCAAAAACTAGTTTATATATATTTGGATAGAACTCTTAAATACAAGCAAATTGAAATAAACCATAAATTTTTAAAGACCTCCATTTATAAGTTTTTGTAATTATATTTTACTTAAAAATAATACTTAAACGCTTCGAAATACAAATACAAATGTTGCTACATTGAAACGCACTGCCGTTGGCACCACCAAGCTTTGGAATAGTTTTCCGGGGCACAAGTTTCCTTCCTATAATCCTGAGTTCTTCCGCCGTAGCGTGACGAAGCATCAGTAGGCCGACATAATGATGTCGAATGGCATGAGATAGCCATCTGTTACAATTCGATACTTTACCTGGACGCCATCGTGCTTACCGTCAGTTGCAGCTTTGCCATTCCAAGAATAAAAAAAAATGTAATGGTCTAAAATTTGTCTTTTAATGATTCCAAGCTCCATATTCTTCCTCACTTTATTTTCCAATAACTTTGAGGTTGGGAATTTGTTCGATATAAAGAACCAGCGCCCATACAAAAAAGCGGACATGTCCTTTGTGCCAAAAACTTTTATTACTAATCTTACATTTAATTACGCAGTTTTGCTGACTTGGCTTTGTCTTTGCATACATTTTGGCTTCATCCACCATTATTACTCTCATGCATTCTCCTTTTAAGCATTTTTTTTTACTAATAAACTCTTTAAATAAAATAACTTTTATCTAACCAATGCATTTAGAAACGAAAATGTATCTGAAATCAAACAGTTTACTTCACATAAAACTGCATTATCAACAAAAAAAATGTAAAATAAAATCAACCGTAAAAATACTAACCAATATTGACAACAAAAACAAGATAAAAATGACGCAAAGTACAGTCGAGGTATTCCCCATACAACTTAAATAAAAGGGTTGCCAACTTGCGAGAACAAAATAAAAATGACGTTCAATACAATCAAGAGATTCCCCGTAAATTATAAACGAAAAAGGGTTACCGACTTTAGGGGATTTTAATTTCCATTTAATTATTAAAATAGAAAAACCAATGTTACGTAAAT
>NW_023593609.1:0-21542 GCF_014839805.1 Manduca sexta
AAATTACCAGATAAACTATTTAAAATCGGTTAACAATGGCGCATAGTTTTGAACAGAACCCTAACTGCGCTATTAATTCGTAGTTAGTTTCTTTTAGCTGCCGATGCAGGGTTTTGCTTTTCACATCGATTACTCGTTATGTCGGGCTTGCCGCTTTTTCTCTCACTTTTGTTTACTTTTGTTACCCGCCGCTTGGCTTTTCCTATGTTTACATTAACATTTGAAACTGTTAAAAGCTTTATTAATGAATAATCTTGGTTTATTATTAACGGCTTATTTTGTTTCGCAAATTTTGCACACCTACTTGTATCCTGTAAAGGTTATAACAATAGAGGCGAAGCAACTAAAAAGCAATTTCTGTGTTTATTCTGTACTTTATTTTTATTAAAGCTAATGAGAAGTAAGCAATTGTGATTTGCCACTGATGTATTTCCAAGATTTGATTGTTGTCAGGTAGATAATGGGACACAGAACCTAAAACTATTTAAAGAAATATAGCGTCAACTCTATAGTGTAAATTATATTGCTTAACTAGAACACACTTTTGTCAAATCCATAAAAATCATAATGGAAAAACTAAGATCCCAATAAATACCCAACTCGCGAAGTATCCCAGCTTCCGAAGTTATTAACTAAACTCTATTCGGACATGTTCCGCGGATGTTTACTTGCTGTTTAGTTTTTCTTTAACTTTGTTTGTGCTCCTCACATACACCCAGTTTAGTGGTTTCTCTTACCAGCTTTATTTTATTTACGTAAAGCTTCTAGAAATTTCGTTTCCATTATGCACTAGGTCTTAAACTCGATTTAGCAGCACTTTAGTTCCTGTCGGAAAACCTTCGGAATGTAATTAAATGAGTCTTTGTGTTTAGTGCATTGCATGGGAGAGAATCTTGTTATTTTGTATTGGTATTGACTTAAAGAATGTTATTTAAAACTTAATGAAACTTATTCTTGATAATAGAAATTAATTAATACACGATAATTGATGGGCTGGTCAAGAGTTATAATCATCTAATAAAATATAATTATCAGAAAATTCCCATATCCTGTCAAGACTCTACTAATTCTGCTACCATTAACTCTATATAGCTACCAAATACTAGACGACGCGAAAAGTCTTTAGAACAGTTTTAAACCATTAACTTACATGTCAGGATTTTATATGTATATAGTTTAAAATGAACGGCAAATATGTCGAAAATGAACGAGCAGCAAAATAGAGGGCAGTGAATATAGTGTCCTGCTCTCTTAGAATGTCGCAAAACACGACACGAACGTCCGTGTCGTTTAATTGTGATTGGTCGAGACTAACATATGATTTGCGCATTGACTTCTCGACGAATCACAAGCATCATAATTAAACGATAGAAGCTTTTGTGTCGTTTTCTCATTCTAGAGGGGTTGGTAACCAGATACAAACAGCACTATACATTTTAGTCTTGGGGCGACCAAATAATAATTAATTTCATTCAATGCGCCACGCGACACTGGTTACTCGAGTGAACTGCTCGTCTAAAATGGGCTCCCCCATATGGTATAGTTTTAGCAATGCGACTCGGATGCGCCGGCATGTCTCAGTGAAATAGCGATATAATATATCAAACAAAACTAAGCTGATGAGCATCTGTTAGAGTTAAATAGTTGTTGTGATAGTTTTGGTAGCACGTGCCTTGCTATCTAACTAGATGGCGCTCGCAGCTTCGCCTGCAAGAAAAGCAGAATTAATGTAACCTTAACTCTCTGTATCAAATTTCACCTAATTCCCTTAAGCGCAACATCTTCTCAAACTTTAAGTTATCGTACCTCTATAAGTTAAGATTCGCGTTATTTCAAATACAAATGAGCCCAAACAAGAATCCTGATACATTACAATTTATATTGTTTCCTTGCCATATTATAGAGAAAGTTCGCCAATGCTACAAAGATCTTGAAATGACCCATATTGGCGTTGACATGTTCTTAATGGGCGCGGAGATAAATAGCTGCAATATTGTATCCTTTTACGATAACAATCGACTTACTTCAGAAGCTAATGTCAGCATAACCCCAGTAGTCTGTTACGTTAATTGAAACTGAGTAAACCCACACAGGCAATTTATGACGGCTAATAAATGGCTCAGTGTAGAGTGTGCTTCGTATGGTTTGCCAAGTTGTTTGTTTTGTTATAATGGATAATATTAGGACGCGGTTGTTACGTCGAAAGAGACTAAGGGCAATGAAAAATTACGCTCTGGTGGGCGACAGAAACTTTGCTATAAATAATGCTTCAAACATTATTCTTTTCAGTCAGATGTTACGCGAGAAAAACCTGAACCTAAATCTACTATTAAATTAAATAAATTAAAATCAATTTTGTAGTCGCTATATTTCCAAAGCTTCGTTGTGACCTATGCCACTAAAATTATACGCGTGCGTATACACTTACATATAGAAAGTACACATATGTTGGCTCTTTGCCATTCAGCCGTTTAAAACCTGTGGGAAACTGCCTTTTCATTATTTAATTCAACAACCATCGTATTTGCGCCAATGCCAAAATATATTGAGCGAATTCAATAAAAGTTTGTATACTGCTATTAAGCCACTGTGAGCTGTGAAATTTATGGTTCTGAATATACAAAGGGTAGCGTTTAGCTGTAATAATACTTGGATATTGTGTTTCTAATGTGTGTTAAAAAGTGATTTTTGCAATGTGTTTTCCATTTTTGCGCAGGACTTGAAGCTTACAGTTTTGTGACTTTAGAGTTAACTCGGGCTATTTGTTTTAGCAGCCAAACAATTTGTACAGCAGTAAATGTTTAACGTTCAACTTTTGTATGTTCTCTGTATTTTCTGTGTGTGTATTATCTTTATATTAATTGCATTGTGTTTTGTTATTTATGGCTTTCATTTATGTTTGAGTGATTATTGAATTTTCTTCCTTTTTATTTTTACTTTCGAGGTTTACTAAATGTCTTTGTTTTAATGTCAAAATTTACTCCAATCAGTGGATTGGGTATTGATTGATTATAATATATTGTTATACTTTAAATACTTACTAAGTATAATTGTGCCTAAAACTGGTTTATTATAAAGTTGTGTCTGTTTCATACAATATATTTTTAACTAAAACATTTTTATATCTAGGTGAAACTATAGTGAATGAATGTTAGGAATTTAACTTAAAATTGTTTATTCACTGACAATATACGCATATCGGGTCATTAATATATTAGGTTTCATGATCCGAATGTCATATAAAACAGTTTAAATTTGAAACGTCAACTCTTCGTTCTGAAAGTTTTTAAAACATAAACATAGCTTTAACAAAAATCTATGACGATTAATAGACGTGGATAATATTGTTATTTTGCATTATTCATTTGTTACGTTTTCCTGTTAGCGCATCCTATTTTGAATGTATCTTTAGTGTTATTACTCCGTCTTAATGATTTCTTATGTTTACGCTAATGTTAAACATTACAAATTAAACTACTCTACTTTACTACTCCCCCCCGTGACCATGAAGGCTGTAAAGTCTTCGAAACGTCTTCGAAATAACTAATATATAAAACCGCGATAAAATCCGAAAAGTAGTTTAATTTGTAAACTCCGTCTTAGTTTTTAAAATTATTATGGACATTATACGTATGAGTATTAAATAAATGTACGTGGTTTTATAATATCCGTTGTTTAATGTTTTACCCTTTCATTTTACAATCAGCTTAAATAAAGTAGTCACCTAAGCCCTCAAGGATTATAGCGATTATATTTAATAGGAAACGCAAAAGTATAAAACCATTGTAAATTTCACCCGTGTCCTATATTTCCGTTGAATTATTTTAAGGATAATAATAATTACTTACTTATTATAAATACTAATACAGACCACGTTTGTAATATTAGAGTGGTTAAGTCATTATTTCAAATTTGCCCATCCCGTAATAGAATTAGCCATTCTCAAAAAAAAAAAAAATAATAATAAGTGATTCTATTTCGGTCAAAAGATTGCGTCAATATTAAGTAAGGGATGCGCGACCTTAAATAGATCGTCTTTATCGTAACAAGCAAGCGTGCGAGAGAGATAGCATCCATTCATTCTTATAATATGAACATTTGATATCATTCACTGCTTCATTTTGCAGCCAATTTCCTTACAATTTTCATAGAAAATAATCTGTTTCGATTATTTACCGTAGCGTAAAAAACAAAATATTCCATTATCACAATATGTCAACCAGATACAACATTTTAATAGAAACCATTTACATATAAGCATCTCATTTTCTTACATAGTCTACTCGCTATATAATTGATTACAAAACAATCCAGGCATACAAATTTTACTTTGTATTAGTTGCTGAATAGTTTGCTCTACACGATCGAATTCCTTTCATAGAAGCGGTGTCAATAAATTTACGCTCATAGCCGTGGTTAAAGGATAATTCACATAGTCTGAATATCAACGTAAGACTAACATTGTCAACTAGGTTGCGGTCGTGTAGGGTTGGTGAGGGGAATTCGCTTCAGGCCATGCAACTATTCGCACACACCGCTCGCACCACGGTATTCGCTTTTGGTAAACGTTCTAAATGACCATGTTTACTAAATAATATGTCAGTTATTTGGATGGAATTGTTTTGACGAACATTTATTTTATTTAAGTACGTAAAATTCTGCGGTGTTGAGGTAAAGGAGGCTCCGCGGGCAGGTAAAATTATATTGGATGTTGTTGTATATACTTATAAAAAACTGTATTACCGAGGGTATAAACAAATGTGCACTCAGTTTTTACCACCGCTATTTGGGAGCATTCATCTCTGTTTCAATTTCAGTAAATAATTTCTTATTGACCAACATGATGTTTGACTTTCAGATCGATTAACAGCTAATATGCACTATGTAGCAACTAAGTTTCTATATTATTAGGTGTTACTCGTGGCCTCGCTTGCGTGCTCTAAGAAACGACACGACGCCAGCGCCATATTATTATATTATATTATAGAATCTATTTACGAAATCATTTTTTTTACTGCTTTGAATGACGAGAAGAGCTTGCTGTTCGCCTGATGGTAAGCGATACGACCGCCCATATACGGTAGAAACACCATCCAACACCTTGAATTATTGATTTATTGTTAGGTATTCCATTGCGCTCGCCATTCTGAGACATGAGATGTTAAGTCTTATCATGTCCAGTGGGTACACTGGCTACAATTTCCTTCAAACCAGAACACAAGAGTGACTATACACTGTTGCTTGTCGGCAAAATAGCCATTGCGGTGGTACCTACCCAAGCGGACTGTCACATATGTGAGACCTACCACCAGTAAATATAATCATATTAAAATTACATTATTTCCCATAGGAGTAAATTACCTTGATAAAAAGTAACCTATGTTAATCTTGGATAATATGGTCTAGCCGTGTGCTCAATCACATCCAAAAACGTTCAATCTTTTCTGCGTTCACTTCTAACAAACATCCAGATATTTTACAAACGTTCGCATTTATAATATTAATAAGATTTTAAGATTTACTGCGACAATATTTCATATATTTTATTATCAAATCAACTTACAAAAAGAAATGTTTTACCTTTACTTTGCAATTTAATTGTAAATTCACTAGATTACAGCTATTTGTACGCCAAAGCTATTTTCAGATAGGTGATTGAGTAATTAAGGAAAAGCTTTGTAGCAGTAACTTCCGCTCTGTTACTTTGTGGCAGCACCATCAGTGTTACTGTGGCTATTGGCTTTTTTTGGGAGGCCTCATTTGAAAGTTGGGGTAAAGCAAAGGGTCATTTATAGACGCTACTAAGGAAAGTAATTACGACGGAAGTGGTTTGCATGTTTAACTAATTAAAACGAAATGTATTAGTTTGTATAATTTAGGATTTATATCAAAATACACACACACGTCTGTTATACCCAAACGGATTAGCAGAGGCGCAACTGCTATACCCACTGTGCGCATTGTGTATTCCGTCCCATGACGTGATGGGGGCGAGCCTAGCGCCATATCGGGCACAAATTTTACAAATCGGGCTGACAATCAGTAAAGAAACCCAATATCATTTTACCCGATCCGGGGATCCAACCAGAGACCTCGTACCGTAATATGACTACGGCACCGAGTCAGTCAACTCTTCTATATAAAAAAATATACGGACAACCCTATTTTCTTTACAACTAAAACTACGCCTTAGTCTTGGCGTAAATGTCGCATGATGATAACCACTAACGTTGTTTATTCAGCTATATGTGTTACAACATAACATTATTATAATGTTATGAAAACCTCACATCTGCCATACCGAGGCGTGTACTAAACCGTTTTACTTAACAATTTTACGTAACATTTATTGTTATGTAGGTACTTGCGAAACCGCAAGGACTTTAAACATTTACATTCTATGTTCAGAGAGTATTCTGACAAAAGAGTTTACAAAAAAAATTGCCAGCCCTACAATCCAATTCTAGGCATAAGATAAACAACCGAAATCCAAACAGACAAAATAGACTACTGACAAATTGCTCCTGTTAGCAACTCCATTGATTCTTAAAGAAAAAATATTGCACGGGAAAATCATCAGTAAGTCCGTAAAGGCAGGAAATATCTTACTGTCGAAATTCCTGAGCCGCGCCACAGTTCGCCGGGTCATTTAACACTTGATTTAATTAACGATAGAGGAAATTCTCAGCGGCAAGGTGAACAGACAACACACTCTTATTCCTACTTACATGCCTTTATTTGCTTGCTTACGAGCAAGAAAAGAAGGAATAACATTGTTCACAAATTCATTTTTCCACCCTACTTGTTTATATTTTTAGCTCGCGACTACGAACATTCCGGGAGCTAAGCAAATTTCTTTAAAGATATGAACGTTGTTCGAACACAACCGTATTATGTTACAGTTTGCTTTACGAGGAGTTCATATTTTTAAGTAATGGGAATAATAACATATGAGACATAATTATATTTATACAAGTATATTTTGTTATAAAAATGCATGTTAAGAGAATTAAACATAGCAACACCGTAACGCTGTAATGTAACTAAATTAAATTCTTTGCAAACCGAGAAGCGACGTCAAAAAGTTAAACAATACCTTTGTATGTAACAATGCATCTTTTTGTCCGCACTTTAATGCCAAGGAATGTAATTCCAACAGGATGCTGTCACTGAAACTGTGACTCCTGCTTGAATCTAACTTCGGTATTTACATGCACATTCATAAGTCTCTACAAAGAGGAGAAATTACTGCGGAGTTGGGCGCCGCGACTTTCACATTTTCAAATGAAGTTTAACTTTAACAAGGACTTGACAGCATATCGCTTTTTATTTTTATGCAAATATCTCTACATACCCGGCGAAATTTAAAAATATGTTGCTTTAACGTTTGGTATCAAAAGCATAAATATGTAACACTTATGCGCAAAAAACTTGTATTTTTCTGTGAGTCTGAAATTTATTTGAAGTAGGCCTCTAGCCTGCCGTCACCTCATATTTATTTCAAGTGAAATGTACTTTATATTATATACATTATCTCAGTACGACTACGATTATACAACGTCCTTTAATTTAAATCCTCACAGCGTCCATGAGGATCACATACCGCAGAAGGTGACGAGGACGAGTTATATGGTGATTGACATTATGCTCCTAAATATTCTCTTTACAAGGCTTGATGGTAATGACGTAACTTCAATACAGCAAGTATGATGCACTTTACAACACAGCTCTAAAATCATGTTAAAACAGAAACGATCGTTATGAGCGCATAAATTGGCTATCGGCCATCGTGCGGTTCAAAACGGCTGTAATTGGCGCTACCATAATTTAATTCCGCTAACGTAGTGTTTGAGCTGATGCCAGCGAGCTCAAATTCAATAAAAATTCAAGCCAGCGCCCAACGAATCATTGGCCATCAATTTTGCTTCGATCAATGCTTCTACAATGCCAGAGCGGTATCCCCGGTACACAAATGTTGAATTAAACTGATTTCAGATCTTACGTAGCGCGCCACTGGCGTTTTCAATCATATCTCTTATTATTAAACGTAAAACCTAGTAAAATAATATTTCTTCCAAGTAAATACATACGTATAATTATATATCTTATTAAAATTATACAGCTGTTGTTTTATGGCTTTATCTTTCCTTGCCTCTATATTTTAAAAATATCATTTTATACAGGCATGGAAAAGTGACTCCAATGGTCGTGATTGAAATTTAAGTGGGGTCTAATAGAATGTCGACTGACGAGAGATGATTACCCCGCGGCAGTCGACATTATTGTGTCGGCCTGTTGGAACCGGATATACACAGGCTGATCTCGGGACGCGTCACACTTACGTGGGCCACTATGGCGGGTTTTAACATCCACCATGTATTGTAATGTAGCAAATAGTTTTACGTACTATGTATTGTGTAAACCAACTCTTGTTAAACATTCAAAATTCCTTAATAATATAATGTAAATTTAAGAAATTCCAGTCATGTTCATATCTGAAATGTCTCTTAGTGTTTAACAACTTAATAATAATAGTACTCGGGGGTAACCCTTTCTGACTCAAAACTTGGAGTTTGTATTCCCACATCAAACAACGAACAAGTTTGTCAAGTTTTTAACACAACTCTTCAGACTTTTGATGTATCTTTGAGTTAACATTTACTGACATTGATACAAAGTCAATTGAAGAATTAAGCTTTAAACAATGTCTTTCAAAACTTTATTTTTAATTGAAGTAAACCTATTTTTGAAGATTAGCTTTGTCTGACTTTGAAGTATTGTATGTTGTGAACACGTAAGTTTAGTTTGCGTTGACTTCAGTACATAAATAATTGAATAACTTAATTATTTGAAACATCTTAGTTAATGATTTCTTATGTTTACGCGAATGTTAGACATCTTAGTTAAGTCAGTTCAAGACAATATACAATTAATATTTAAAACTTATGACTGCCGAGAGGAATGTCCGCAAGTTCAAAACCCAAGGGCACACACCTCTGACTTTTTTAAAATTATAAGTGGATTCTTTGTGAATTATCGCTTGCTTTAATGGTGAAGGAAAACATTGTGAGGAAACCTGCATACCTGAGAAGTTCTCTATTGGACTTTTGAAGGTGTGTAAAGTCCACACTAGGCCAGCATGGGTCTAAGCCTAATAGTAGCCCTCTTAATAGTAGAGGAGGCCCGGCAGGACAATATATATAATACGGGGCTGATATTATTATTACTATTTTAATGACTAATGTTTCATTTTTATGCGTCAGCAAGTCCAAAATTGGAAACCACTATATAGGTAATGTTAATTTTTTTTTTATTTTTAGTGGTTTCTGAAGCCGGTATAATTCTTTTAAATTTTTTGTATGTATGCAGTGTCCAAAGGTCGATTCCTTTAACATATTTATTTCTTTGCTCACGTGGATTTATAAAAAAAATACAAGAGGCAGTAGACTATGTTATCTTTAGACTACCATTGTTATTGTAGAATAAAAAGACGGTCAGGAAACATTTATTTCTTCATGTAAGTTGACCCGATCGGAATTTTTATCCGATATGGAGATAGGCTCTACAGTCCGTAGTGTGGGAAAGCTAAACTCAGAATCCGTAGCAGGTAATATCGACTGAACTGGTCGAGTATACTCTTTGTAATATTACTGTTGATTTTTTTATGCCATAGATTGGCAAACGAACAATCACCTTACCTGTGGCGGTAGACAAGATTAATTTTTATCAGGTAAATAAACAGTGAAAGAAAACCTGCATACCTAATGCGTTCTCTGTGACAAGAATGTTTCTTTTTAACATTTTTTTCAAAATCAACACGCCTTTCTATCTTTAACCTTAAATAAAACCAAGAAAATGTACGGAAATGGCGTTGAATTGGTTATTTTGATAACTTTTTTGTTTTCTATAAGGATTATCACTTGTAGACACGCATCTTGCCTACGATTGCTGATGTCAAACATTAAAGAAAATAATTAGAATCAGAGAAGGGGTATGGAGATTTTTGACCTCCAAATTACTCACTCTCCATGAAGAAATATTAGTTAAATGGAACTTCATGATAATTTATTATAAAAACTCGCCCATTTATACTGAAAACAAAGATGTCCACAACGTGACTACAATTTTAATCTGACTTGCAGCCACTAACTACAACAGTTGCTTGGAATAACATTTTACTGCGACAGTGCTTCTTTAGAAATTAAGTTAAAATTGGCTTTACAAATAAATTATTCAAACACAGATTAAAACGTTTTATGTGAACAACATGAGGACGTTTAACCGAGTTGACCTGATTTGGATACAGTGGGATAGTTCTAGAAAAATGTGAGCTTATTCTAATGAATTCTATTTTAATTTATACAATAAATATTACGATATATTTGAATCTTCGAATGTAATTACTCAATTAATCGTATATAATAATTAATTAAGATATTCAACGTGGGACCAAAATTAGCACTATTAATTATTGTAGACCAGTTTATACACAAAACGTAGAATTTAATTTAATTTCATATGAAAAGTACAGACGATGCTTTTTTGACCAACTAAGTTATGTTTTACGTACTCTCCTTAGATGTAATAAACTGCTTAAATGCTTGGACATAGAATAAATCTTTCTCTTCGTGCCATAAATGCTAGACTGTTTCATTAAGATCTAGCACTACAAATCCATTATGCATGTTATATATTTACATCTGCATATACTAAGCAGACCTAATAACTCTAAGCGGCTTACATTGTAAATTATTCTAGATATATTATAATAAAGTACAAATCATGCTCAATAGTTACCCATTTTACTTTGCCTTCAGTTTTATAATTATTATTATTTTATGAAATTTTATAAAGAGCTTGTTAAAAATGTTGTCCAATAAAATTGCGTCGAGTAATGTTGGTCAAGAAATTTTGACAATTTCATGTTCTTGCTTTTGTAATGCTATCAAAAATGCAAGAATTAGATGAAGAACACAATTTCTCTAATTTTCATACCATCGGTCCAAAATTTGCTAGTTAATCTTGCTATTTGCAAACATAAAAGCATCTAGAGTAAACGCTGTCCACTATCTTAAAATAAAATTTGTCGCAACTCAAACCACGAACTTTACGTTCGGCCATAGTTTATTTTGTTGGCGTTTCGAGCGAATGTGGCGAGGCTAATTTCACGCCGACTTTGAAAGAGAGCCAGCGAGAATCAAAGCTGGGTTTACTCGTAAAATATATACTAGTATCGTATATTTTCGGTGGGTCGTAGAATGTTTCAGTTAGGGTGAAATATGATGGTACATTTTCAACAAAATTGGTAGGTGTAATTAGCAGTGAGTTATAAAAATACTTGATTTTTAGTTTAATGGTTAGAAATCGTACACGTATAATGCGAACACGAAATACCAACGAAGGAAGTTTCTACGCCTCATTATCTGAAGTTATTATATAAAAGAGGGATAATAATGAAATTCCATGTCTCTTGATAGCCGAACTACGGATCATGAAAATAATATAATAATATAATTACCACAGGTATTCACAAGACAAATTAAGTCCCCTGACTTCTGAACTAGGTGTAAACCTGTGTTCTAGAAGTCAGTATCAATATTTAACCATTATAGAATAATAATGATTATTTATTCAAATGATACGTTTATAATGTTGTTTTATATCCTAAATAAAAATATTATTCTAAAGTATAATGTATATAACTTGCGATGTACAGAGCTTAAAACATAGTGTGATAAAAGTAATATATTAATATAGTTTACTTATGATACTACGATATAACAATATCAATTATGTGACTACCTCGGTGGCGTATTTGTATTGCATGCACGGTACGGCAGCGCTCTGAGGTCCTGGGTTTGAATCCCGGGTCGGGCAAAGTGATATTTGGATTTTTCTGCTCAGTATCAGCCCAAATCTCGAATTTGTTCACGATATGGCGATAGGCTCGTCCCTGTCACATCATGGGACGGAACATACTGCATACCCCTTCGGGGATAAATGCGTGATATGTGATTTTAATTTATGTCCCCTGCTGTTCTATTTGTCCTTTAAAATCCCTAACATGGACGTAGAAAATTAATTCGGGAATATCAAATTATAGGTAAAAGCGCACCATCCATTGATGGGTTATTTATCGATTGCCCTATTCGCTTAACTGACTCCGGTTATTGTCAATTAAAAGAAACGGTTTTTAATTGAGTCAGGTATCTCGTGGCAAAGTAAATCAATTAGTGCTACGGGTGTAGCCGGTTGCCGGTAAATTGATCCAGTTTGCTTTCCCTTTACTTGTTTATGTCATAACTAAAGTGAAAGAGGGAGTAAATAAACTTATCTCTAACGTTACAGTTATGTTACTGTTTAATACTGAAAGAATAATGTGCGAGCGTGTTTTTAAATTTGTATCAGTGTTTTGCGAATGATCTTTGAGGAAATATGATTTTCGGTTCTTAGAACGAATTGTTATTTTTATTGTATATTATATTTAATAATAATGATAATAATATCAGCCCTGTATTATATACTTGCCCACTGTTGAGCACGGGCCTCCTCTACTACTGAGAGGGATTAGGCCTTAGTCCACCACGCTGGCCTAGTGCGGATTGGCAGACTTCACACACCTTCGAAATTCCTATAGAGAACTTCTTAGATGTGCAGGTTTCCTCACGATGTTTTCCTTCACCGTTAAAGCGAACGATAAATTCACAAAGAATACACACATGGTTTTTTAGAAAAGTCAGAGGTGTCTGCCCTTGGGATTTGAACCTGCGGACATTAGTCTCGGCAGTCCGTTCCACACCCAACTAGGCTATCGCCGTGTATATTTACATAATTAATAATGTTTTATGCTACTTTATAATTAATAAATAAATCTACTTAAAATATAAATAAACCTAAAAGTCAAAGGGCGTGCCAAAAACTATAATTTAACGCATAAAAGAGACCATCAAACACCTGCCATCAGTTTTGCAACGCTGCGGTCTCTTAATAAATTAATCAGCGTACGTTCATAACCGACTGCGATAAATTGTGCAATAATGATTTTCGCAGGCGCAGCTTGTCCAAATTTATAATTTCCTCAAAATATTTAAGCTAATTACCGACAGTTAAGTACCACTATGGAAATTATTGTGCATAATAATTTATTTTCACTCGCAAGTCACGTGCGAAAATTAAACGGGTGTATTCGTTAAATTAAAATTCGTGATTTCTGTTCAACGCCTATGCAAATGATGATGAATACATTATGTTTCTCAAGTAAAGGATTGCGAAATTACAAATAATTTTCCAGGTATTTGCGTAATGTTCTATAATTTTGCTTAGTTTGTAGACCTTTATTTATAGGTATGTCTTTAAAGGTACTCAAGTAACAACCACATGGTGTGGAAATTATATCAACTTATGTTACATATGTTTACGCGAATGTTAGAAATTGAAATTAAACTATTTACGGATTTTATCGTGGTTATTTATGTTATTATTTTCTCCCCTTCTTGTTTATTTATATTATTTTAAAATAATAATATATATAATCGCGATAAAATCCGTAAGTAATTTTATTTCAATTATGTAATTAAGTATTTATTCCATATAACATTCTGTATTAAAGTATGGAAGATATTATTATTTATTGCAGAAGATGAGAAATGAGTCGATGGATCATATGATGCCAATTCTACTTGTCCATAACAAACACAACCTTAGCCTACTGCATTAGAAACATAATAAAAAATAAGGTATGTCTATAAGGAATAATAGGTTATTTATTACATAGTTAGTGACGATTCGAACCAATTGTACAAAACAGCAAAAATTCATGTTGGTTTTGTATGAACTAATGCTATCAACACAGACGATGCGATTTAACTTTGCTAAGTCTACAGCTTAACACTATGACAAGAACACTATCTATTTACTTAAAACATTTTTGCTCACGTGCTTAAAGATGAAGTATCCGTAGGCGTAAAACATAAAACGTGTTTCGTAGCATTAGCAACACCCACATAAAATTACAGGTAAAAGTTATCAGGACATTTAAGGAATGAATTTCAGTTGCTATTTTTGGAAATTGATGGAGTAGCCATTCTTGTTTCACCGAGCTCCAGAAATACGATTAGAAGTAAGTCTATTTAAACTAGTGTTGGAAAGATAGCTTCATCATACAATTACATATCCGAAAGTTAGTAAAGATTGTTGAAAACTTTGTTTAGTAGCAAACTTAGAACACAGCTGACAGGATTTGGATAAAGTTTGATAAATAAATATACTATGTACAATAAATTCGTCCCCTACGTTATAGGACGGAACGCACATGACGAAAAGTGGTGTCCATTGCATCTCTGCCTATTCCTTCGAGGAAAAAGGTGTGTTATGGCAGACTACCTCGTGGGTGATATTAGACTACTTTTTATCCCAGAATAGAACACAGTGGGATTTTTTTGAGCAAAGGTCTGCCATGCGGGAAGAGCCGCGAGCTGTTAGTTGGTTTGTTAGAGAACTTACTCAGAAATTAAATGTAGAGAGTAATTAAATTTAGGTAATTAGTGGCCCTAGCGCCCTTTTCTTAGTGGGATGGTACAAAAATTCTATACTAATCTATTATATAAAAATGAATCGCTGAATGTCTTGCTAAGCGCAAATCTCGAGAGCAGCTGAACCGATTTCGCTAATTCTTCTTTTAAAATATTCCTTGAAGTACGAGGATGGTTCTTACGGAGGGAAAAAATTAAAAAAATGCCTGAAAAAGTTTAAATACAACACTTTTCTATATTCCCATACAAAAGATTCGGAATAATACTTAAAAGTCAATTCGAACTTTAATACCACACCATAAAGTTTAAGTGTTAGTGGTGGGGTTCCGGGAAGGCAAAACAATTAAGTGACGTTAGTATCGTAAAAATATTAATGTCAATATGTCGATTGTTAGGCGGTACGAAATTCGCCGGGTTAGCTAGTGTGTATATAAAGCTAAATCACGTGTATCCGGTGATCACTTTGCCGTGCACATATAAAAAAGACTGACAGGAGATGGTTATCTCTCGCGAATCGACATAACAATGCCGGAATGTTTGAAGCAGGACGTAATCACTGAACACTAAACGCGACACTTACGTGTGCTACTATGGGCACTATACTTACGTGGTTTGATGTTTACCTTTTTATTTAACAATGAATATTTTCCATAATTCTCTTTGTATAAATTAATATCCTAGCCATTTTCTTCAACTAATTGACTATTATCAGTAACGTTTGAGCCTCTGGGATACTGAGCTTTTGTCTTAATGTTTGTCTATTAATGTAAACAATAACACGTAGTTTCGTAAAATGGTTTCAACAATGATACGTAGGATAGTATTCTATATATAGATCGTTATAATGCTAATGTCTTCAGCAACATCTTTTATAAATTATTTTTTATACGTATTTGGAATGAGCACATTTTTTTTGCGTTTTTTGAACCTAGTTTCAATTTTTTCGAAAAATATTTCGCTTATATCAATTAGTTTTACATGGAGTATGTACTTCTTATGCCAAACAAATAAAACAATCACATCCGGATGTATACATTTTAGTTAATATAGTCTATAATACTAGTGCGAGTTGCAGAATAAAAAAAATAAGCTAAATTATTTTAGCTTAGCTTGCATAGCTGAGATATTTTAGCAAACTAGGCAAACTAATCTGTGTACCTACTAGTATTTTTTTAAGCTATTCGAGCTAAACTAAACTAATATAGCTTGATAATGATCAGCAACCTGCGTAATAATTGCGAAAAGTATTAAATAAGTATAAGATACTAGATGACCCGGTGAACTTCGTATCACCTACATACATTTATTATTATTATTCATCGTGGAACGCAATTTTGCCATACCAATACGTACGTTATCATTATCTGTCTCTCGCTAGTCAACAGGGCCCTTATTCTGTATGATATAAACGCGTAACGCGGCCGTGTCATGTTATCTTCGAGAAATGTGCGTGGAATGGTATTCTGTAAGCCAAATTTCTATAGTCCTTAACATGATGCGTTGTGTTACGTGCTTGTTACGCACTGTTAAAATAACGTGCGGGATAGAGAATAAGGCCCTAGTACGGCTTGCACGTGAGGTAGCTCGTCGCACATTTGATTGACTTCGACGATCTAAGTCATCTCCGTGGCATTTTGCGACAATAACAATAAATAAAGTTCTCGCGCACTGAACAATTGATGATAGATTTTAATTATAGTCTTGAAATTTCTTTATTTATTTTCTATTTTTGAGAACCAACTAACACTTTTACGCTTTATTTATTTCTGAAATGTTTTGTATTTGAACAAAATAAACCAAAGAAATCGGACCTCATATTACAACTATGAAACAGACTTATTTCTGAATACACCTATATATATGTTACAGTTCTTTATTTCTAAAAAGAGAAAAAGACATGAAATGTTTCACAGGTAGGAACATTTTGTATTGAAAACTTATATTGTCGTTTTTAGTATTTTCCGTTATTTATTATTTATGTTCGTCACCGTTTAATCCATCCCTGGACTTCCACAAATAATTCAAAACCAAAATTAGCCAAATCGGTTCAGCCGTTCTCGAGTTTTAGCGAGACTAACGAACAGCAATTCATTTTTATATATATAGAAGATATTGTAGACTAATCTTAATGTTTATAAAAACACGTAACCCACACCAATATCCAAATATTGGCGTAATACAGAATTAAGAATACTATTGATACAGACTATGTACTACTATGAAGACTCATGTCCGACAACTTGAATTTTTTTTAACTTAAATTTGACTCAGAGAAAATATAAATATTTATTTATTATTTCAATATTAATTTATAAATTCAATTTACTCCAATTATTTTATTTATCTAACTGAACATGCAAATATATACCATATTTATAAGCACATAGATACACCAATATGTTTTCTCTCGCAATTTAACCTTCGAAAATTCCCCTCCTATTTCGTCTTCGTATAATTCGTATCTACAGCAATACAAAAGCTCGAAATAATACGCCAAGTGTAAATACGTGGGTGCGAGCGGCCGATAACGATTGCTTGTCCAAACACCGCATATTGCTTGCGGTATAATCCGCGAATCCTGTCCACTGACGCGTGCGGCCTAGACAATATCGCCCGTCAGATGTGTGATGGCTATTTAGATATTATTATGATAATAGACGTAGCTTTGTTGTTAATTGCAGAACTAAACTCTGCGTGTTTTACTTAGAGATGATTGTATTGACGATGTTAAGGTAAAATGCAGAAATACTCAGTTATTTAGAGGTTATGTTATTACGTATAAATTATTTAAGTAATCCACTTTAAATAACAGCAATGGTAATATAATTTACATCATTTGAAAAAGTGTTGTTGTAATCAATTTTAATCTAATTCCAATTTATTGTTATTGGCCGTATCATTTTTACGGCAAATCTGATAATGTCAAGTTTGAAAAGCAGAAGGCAAACGTGCTTTACATACTGTTTATATATATTTAAAAAAAATCTTTAGCCGGGTAGGTAAGAATTTGTACAAATGGAATAAAAGAAACCTTGAATAATTAATTGAGCTAGGAAACAAGTAAGTCATTCGTTTACTGATTAGACTAATGGACATAAATAGTAATTGCACTTATTATATTATAAGCACTTAGTTTACAGCCTCGAAATGATTTTGAAAAGAGCAAGACTATCTTGCCCGGCCCTCTGTGGTGGAAATTGCTTTCAGAACTAGTATTAGGGTAAAGATTGACAAAATCTAAATAACATTCAACATTTGATGGATTACAATAAACTATTTAATTTCACATCAACATCTCTATATGGCACTGGAAAATTGTAACATTCTCGTGATTCAACCTACGCATATTGAATGATTACAGCTGGCCACACATCGGAGATAATGTTTATTGTTTAATTTATATCTCGAAACTCGTGATGAAGATTAAGTATACGTATTCAATCTTTATCCTTAGGAGTTACTCCTACTTCCTTGTAAAACATGGGGAACAAACTACTATATGTACATACATATAGTACATATAGTAAATTTATGTGTTTTTATTAGTACAACCGAGTAATACACGTGTATTACTCGGTTGTACTAATAAAAACACATAAATTTGAACCTCGAGCTCCCATTTGATGCATAAGTTCATTAATTAACTGCGACACGATTATAGGTTTGTTTGGACTTTGCAATCCTTAATGAGATATGGAAAATACTCTAATCGTTTAAGAAATAATTTTTGTAAGAAATTATACAATCAGATCAAAAATATGCATCGGTTAATGATAATAAGGAAAATTTTATTTGATTTTGGAACATCGTAGCAGTTAAGGTAATGAACATAATTATAGAAATGTTTCTACCCCAAATTGCGGGAGATATTATCAGAAAGTGGACCCTAAGCAACAGTAAACAATTATAACAAAGCACAAAAGACAGTTGGAAGTCCCACGAAGATTACATGACAATAATCGGACCCTGGAGATGTTATGGCCCTTTCATGCCAAATAACCGAGGAAATGACCACGAACAATGCTAAATGTTTCCTTTCATAAACATATATTTTTATGTACATGGAACATACATAAAAAATAATTACATTTTCTTAAATTTATATCCAGTTATGTAAATTTTGACCATAATCCATCGAAAATGAGTATGATTTTGTTTTGATGCAAAGCAAAAACATGGGGATGAGTCTTAAATTACACGTCGGTTTAAGACTACAATACCCCACATAAAAAATTACAAATACATTTTTATTAAACGCAATTCGAGCAAGTGTACGTTGATCCATGTCAATACTTTATCCAGATTTGCCACTATTTTCCCTCCGGCGTGTATGCGCACTCACATAGAGAATCGTTCGCTCTTTCATTCCGGATGTTCAAGCATCGGCAGTGATCTATTTGTTTGGCCCAAGACGCAGGCAATCGGCAAATGGTGTGTAGTCACGAACACTCCTGACGTTTGACTGATGACGCGCCTGCCACATTTTATTCTGAATTTAAAATTGAGCGAGCAAATTATTTTTAAAGTGTTATAGTAGAGGATCCGATCCTGTTTAATGGATAAAAATTATTCGATAGGTAATTTAGCTTATTAAAAGGATAAAAACATGGGTTGCCTGATAAAATCTTGGCCAGGCTATGTTTAATTAAAAATTGAAATATGCTTTTTTTTAAATTTCACCATTGTGTTTAACGAAAAAATTTAACACTAACGGTAAGTACACAGCCTATACGATATGCAAACGGAGGGTTGCCTATTCTTTTCCTGTCATATTAGTTATATTATGTTACATTGAATGTTGTTTTTTATAAAATCCCGACTTGAAAAATTACTGTCTTCATTGTAGTTAAATCACGTCACGTTAGCCTTGAAAATATTTGTTTTTTTCTGATTCCAGACGATTAGGGATAAATTTATTAAATTCCAGGTAACGATAATCCTGACAGAGTTTATTTGTTTAATCTCCGTAGGTTGTTTAGGTTTAAAATATAAGAGTCTTACCAAAAACCTATTTTTTTGCTCGTTATCGTTTGGTTTAGTCGTATGCTCATAAATTACTAAATATTCCTACAGAAATTATTCTGTATAAGTAATTATATTGTAATTTATTCGGGGTCTTAGTAATAAATATTTTTCGACCTGATCAGTGTTTTGTAACTTTGTCTTTCAAATTATTTGAAATTTTACATAAAAAAAATAATTAAATACTAGTTAAAACATAATTTATTTGCAGAGAAAGTTATAGATTATTAAAGGGATAAACAGTAATTAAAATTATGAATACTAACATGCTTTCTTAAAGTCTATATTTACTACCTACCTAATAAACCAGTTTTCAAATAAGAACAATAGTTGATACAAACATAAATTTCTATAGAAGAAATATTTAGCATAATTTCAAGCTTATTGAGATAGTAATTTAGTTAAGGATCTTGTTTATTGCTAATTTAAACATTGGATTCTAGCAGACACTGTTCTACTGACATAGTACATAGAATGAAATAAGAGCCCCTTTCAATCATACAAACGAACATAAGTGTAATGAAGAATATTTGTTAGGAAAAATAACACCGAAAAAGAGAAGAAAATATTTCACAAAATGTATTGTTATCCTACAATGTCAGTAATTCTAACCTAGATCTACCAAGTAATTTATAATTCCCTAGAAATAAGTAGTAAACACCACCCGATCTGTCAATTAAATATAAGAGTTGACAAACTCGATTAGACCATAATATTGTTTTGTGTTTCTAAAACCACTAAACAACATCCGAAAACTATCACTCGTTGATTTTCGCAGATAAGTCTTTCTCGTTTAGGTGAGCTGTATGAAAATTCATTTGGCTCGTATTGACAGAAATCGATTGAATGCTGAACGAGAGTGGTTGCAATATTTGTATCAATTTTGCGGTCGTCTCTTTTTGCAGCGGATTGGTAACATAGCCTGTTCAACTAACAAGTTTGTATTGTATTAATATAAAAACTCTCATCGATATTTACAAATATTTTTAGTTGCAAAACGTTATTTTGTTAAAATATTTTCTCATTTTGTGGATCGGAAGTAGAATCAATTTAATTCAGTTTAGCTGAGTAACAAGAAGCGTTGTTAAATTTCCCTAACTACCTCAACAGGTTTGAAGGCTAAAACCAATTTAACGTCATAAAGATGGGTCGTTCGTACAAGCGGATCATTTTCTGCTCCATCATTCTACAGCATCAAAGGAGCACTCAAATTAAGCTCACTGTAGGCGTAAGTGGCTACTTCGGTGCGAACTTCGAATATTTTCATTAATTCTTCAAGAAGCGTAATTAAAATTCTTTCAAGGTAGAATTCAAATAAACATCGGCGAAAAAAAATATATAAAAAATGTAAACATGTGTTCATATTCCATCGATAAAGGTATTATCTGTGCATAAAATAAGTGTACGTTTGGTGATCGCGGCCTGAGGGCAGCAGAGGGAAAAGAAAAAACAAATTTTGTTCGGCCCAAGAGTGATGGACAAATTTCCTGGTAAACGGCTTCTTCCGCGCAGGGACTATTTGTCTGAATTTGAATCGCATTTGTTTCCAGGGAAATTTGTCTCCTAAGCCTCGGGGGTATATCCTGAGAGGGCCTGCGGTACTCTGTCTCTTTTAATTGAATAAAGACCTCTTCATTCTTTTCTTATTGCTTAATTATCTAACCGTGTGTTTTTATCCGATTCGAATTTGTTTTGCTTTTTATGCCAGCCAGACCCTATTTGTTTCAATGATTACATTTTAAAGGATACTTTGTTTTAATTAACGCGTATCATCTCTATTTTTATATATAATTGTATTTAAAAAATTTAAAGTAGATAGTTAGCTATACTTCGTCTAAATTAACATGACAATTACTTCCAATTTGCACCTGCATCTAAAATATATTTCTTTCTCATCTACTTGTACCCGTACAAATTAGTGAAAGAATTTCCTTAACATTATCTTAACGACGTGCTGATACCGTAATGGTTCATATAAATTGCTTATTA
>NW_023593610.1:0-4444 GCF_014839805.1 Manduca sexta
AATACTTCGTAGATAAAATTTATCAAAAATGAATACATGCGCAGAAGACGGAATCCGCTACAGCATCAAATAGCCATGACGCAGCGCATCCGCTCCCAACACAATCATGGAAAATAACACGTTACGTCTTATTTAATACGAAGGCAGGAAGCAAAAGAATTCATATTTTAAACCGAATTACAGTTGGAAAGTAAAACACGAGAACAATGGTGTCGCCATACAAAACACTGGCGAGGGAATTTCGACGCCTGATTCCGTGAAGAGTGCGGTTGCAAAATATATGTTGCAATTGCAACCAGAAATGTAAAACAAAAAGTTTTTATCGACCGCGCATCCTGTTGGCAATGTTTGATTGACACTATATTACGAATGCATTGTTTTTATGAATCAAACGTTAATTTAGTACGATGGACACTTGCATCATTGCTTGCAAGTTTATTGGTCTGATAAATAGAATATACATGGATCTATGTTGTCAATAATAAGCAGATGATAGAACATTCCAGGCTAAATTATTTTGTAGGTAGGAATAAGCATTTATTATGGTGGACCAGCTTTAATATTACTGGAAATAGTGGCAGAGAGATCAGCGACATACATAGAGGAGGAGTTTATACTTATAGTGGGAGACAACAAGAGACCTATGTCAGACCTCTTACATTCTTTAATAACATTTTTGAATATACAACGGCAGAAAATGATCAATAGTTTAGGAATTTTATGCAAGAACATAATATACGGAGCACCGCACGAACTGGATTGAGAAATTCAGGCTATGAAAATTGTGACGCTTAAATGATAACCCATCATGGTTGAAATACGTAAGACATATATTTCCAAAACTGGAAGTCGAGCTTGGTTTTGGAAGAGAGCCTCGCCCGACACTATAATATATACCTACCTCTATTCTATTCGAGAAATAGAATACAAACATAAGCGTGTGTATGTAAAACAGCAGAGTTTGGGAGCAGGCAACATTTTAAAACGTCATGTAATAAAAATAAGAAACAATACCTATAGTCTTTTTATGCATAAGTTTCCATTATCCGTTGAATTTCGTTATCAAACCAGTAATTTCTAGTTTTATAAAATCACCCAACCTCTTACGTTAATACAAGTATGCAAATGATATCAATTTATATGGATATAGTTTCAAAATAGGATTAATGACTCATAATCTATAGAAGACAGTTAAACGAATCTAGAACGTAGGGCCAGACGCGTTTTACATAATCAATAGCAACTCTGCTCAATTTTATTATCCCATTAACGTAATTCTTTCAAATGCAATTTATTTATGTATGGGTCAATGTGCGATGATTAGACACATCTGTTTTTTTTATTTGTACTTAACAATTTATTTTTAGATCAGTTTCATTTAAGGTCCTAAGTTTTTTTATTGCTTTGAATGGTGAGACGAGCTTGCCGCTCGCCTGATGGTAAGCGATACGACCGCCCAAAAACAATAGAAACACCATCCGAAACCTTGAATTACAAAGTATTGTTTGGTATTCCACTGCGCTCACAATCCTGAGACATAAGATGTTAAGTCTTAAATCCAGTAGTTACAATGTTATTTATTATATGCATAAAAATATGTCTAGAATTGGATATGGAATTGTCCTTTCTTTTTCAAGATTCAGTAGCCAAATTTTTATTGTATTCGAACGCATTTTTTTTTACTCATCGGTGACGACGTAATGAATTTCGTTAATTAGAGCATAGTCACATCAAAGTCATTTCGACACGGTTTACAACATATCTTGGCAATCATAAAACTATAGCTACTCTTAAAACTTCAAACGTTCTAATCAATCATTTTTGTTAATAATTCATACTTTAACGAACACGCATTTGTTGCCAACAGTACTGTATATTAATGCGTATTTATGTGTGCAGAATACGCCTCCGCGGTCCGCGCGACGGGTGAGCGACCCGTGCAAAATCTTAAAAACCATTCATTGAGCAAAATAAAAAAATATACAGACGGCGTAAATAAACTCCGCTCATTGTTGCCAGCAAAAACTAGCCCTTCGATGCAACGTCTGTGCCGTGTCACGGTGAAAGTCGATTACCTGTTTATCTACACAATACACATATTATACGAAATGTCTGTCTGTGATTTAGAAATAAAAGTTTCCCCAAACTGGCGGTTAATAGCACTTTATAAAAATTCAAAACGCGTATTTTAATGTTTGTCCGTCATCAAAATTTTTCGATAGTCCTGATAATGATTAATTAGCTGCTTTATAAGGCTGTATATACCTTTGGATGAATGACCTGCACGGCGTCGGCATTTATAATTTGGTTAAATACCAACTATACCAAATTAGGTTCGAATTTTATCGCTTACATTCTTTTATTTCTATTAAAAAATATATTTCCTGTATTAAACACTACGATATAGCAGAAAAACTAGATGAATAAATATATTAATTTACAAATACTGTAATAGCTATAAAACCTAAGTATTTGATATATACATTCCCGCGCAGCATCGTCGAATGGACGGAAGCCCCTACTTTGATAAACTTGGTACAAAGTCTGGTACAGCAGTGTGCCTTCGTTTCTATCGACATAATATTATAATTACGATGACCTCTCCTATAGTTTGTCAATAAATGTTATCATTGTTTGGAAAATAATGAATGTTCATTAAACTATGTATAGCACATTATTACATTTGGATATTTATGACTTGTAAAACTTTAAATGAGTTTTAAAACTATCCCAATACAAATAATTTCTCATTGCTTTAGACTGTAAGCCATGAGGGAAGAAAGTGTCAGTTATCATAAAAAAGCATTGTCTTTTATAGCATGGTGGTTGAATAATCATAATAATGATTATTTACAGTTATAAATGAAATTATAATTAAGATTTGTTATAAATATTTTACTCAATGTAGAAAAATTGGGCTTGATAATTATATTATCAACCTGAGTGACATTAATCTGCCATGGGAATATAACATACAATGAATGCTTACAAAAAACAAGTTGAATAACCTGATTCAATACTTAATTTAAATAGTAACTGAATAATGACAGGTTTTATTACTTTTGAATTTCAAAAACATCCTTAATTTAAATATGTTCTTGAACTATAGCCATTAGATAGGAAATCGTGAAAAACCACCTTTGAATATGCAAAATTAGTGCAAATCATTTGTACTTCCTGAATATGATTGCTTATTTGAATATCTAACAGACAACCTGCTGGAGAAGGCATTGACATCATCAATAATTTGTATAAGGAAAGAAATTAATATAATTATTACTTTAAACAAGTAGAGACTACAATAAAACCGTGTGTTTTTATTATACTAAACTTATTTCCTGTTGCACCATTTGAACTCTAAAACCAAAGGGTTTTTGATTTTAAGTCTGAAAGTATTGTTGCAGCAGTTACTAAAATAAAGTTAACACTAATCGACAGCTGCAATTAACGCTATGCTAACTTGAAAATGGCAACTTTCCAGGAGAGACATTTAAAGTGAAAAATAAGATACATTTTATAATACTAGAGCTTCCTTATTGAGTATTTTGGTAATTCAAGAATTCATTTTATAGCTAATAAAAGATTTTGTAAACTTATAAAAGATAAAGAAATAATAATTTTGCATATTAACAAAAAATAGCTGAAAATTGATTTAGAGTAGTGTTACTTGCTGGTATTGTAATGCTCATTACTTAGTATTAATCAATGAGTTATGTGCCATTATTCACATAACATAGACCTGCATTTATTAGGACTCTACCCTAAGCTGCTGTTTTATGTCCAGTCTTTGAGACAGTATACAGGGTCATTTTGACATTGCATTACTAAATGAATTAGGCCAAAAATCACCCATGAGTAACAAATGTTTTTGCCAAAAATCCTGGGTTTTGTTTTCAATTTTTTTTATTATTTTTGTAGTTCAGTGTAAATATGGTGCCTGCATGAGGATATTTCTGTCTGGAAATGTCATGTTGCTGTTGGGTTGAATTCTCTTAAAGCAGTAGTAGCGCCATTATGGTGGGGAAAATTAAAATTGCATTTTCTTGATATTTAATGCATTTAAAACTTTAACTTTTTGAAAATTTATAGTTACAGTAACTTGTGTTATTTTCAAATATACTAGTATGCTGTTTTATTTAGTAATGCAATGTCAAAATGACTACATAATACAGAGCTGACATTATTATAAGTATTACTTTGAGGAATAAGTAATAAAGGAAATACTTTAATAAGTAGAAGCTAATTAAATTTGCATAATTTTATTGGGCATTAAGATAATCTAAGAAAATATACAGTAAAAAAAACAATTTAAACAATTATTTATTGTTGACTGGTACAATATGAAAGAAAGGCAAATGGCAAATTCATAAAAAAAATAACACATGGTATGTAACACAGTAGTTCTCTCTCTTATGTTTAATTACTCTAATAACTTCTCTAATAC
>NW_023593611.1:0-21522 GCF_014839805.1 Manduca sexta
TGATGTAATTAACCATCAAAACTTATATCTTTACGCATACGCTTCCAACACGAGGAACCAAGTTTAAAACTAAGATTGCAACTGCAAATATTCTTCAAGTTTTCATCATTTACCCTTACATACTTTAAAGAAAGTCCTTGTTACGTCTGTATGTCTGTAACGCGTTTTCCATAAAAAAAAAAATAAAACGACTGTCCAAATTTAATAACTAATACACTGCATGTATCATCAATTTTGCACCATCATTATTCTGGTCCTAAGTCCTCACGGTGGGGCAGAGGGTAGACACAAAGTTACGCCATTCCTGTCTGTCTTGCGCCTTCCGCTTAACTTCACTCCAGGTGAAACCGATGCTCTTGGCTTCTGCCGCAATCGAGCGCCGCCAGGTTTGCTTAGGCCGGCCACGCTTTCGGCGGCCTTGGGGATTCCAATCCAATGCTTGCCTTGGTATGTGATCCGAATCCCTACGCAAGGTATGACCGATCCAGCTCCATTTGCGACGTCGGATCTGCAAATCGACAGGATCTTCGTGGCACTCCCTCCACAGATCTATATTGGCGATAGTGTCCGGCCAGAAGATCTTCAGGATTTGTCGCAAGCATCTGTTTATAATGACTTGCATTGCACCATCATTATCTGTAACAAAATCAGCATCAGACGCGTTTGTGGGGTGTCCCGATTCCTAACCGCAGGCCACAGCTGACCCCTACACTCCCGGCATTGGATCAGCGCTGGAATACTTTCAATTAAACATGTAGTTCACGATGTTTTAGAGTAGAGTTTCATTTTAACGTGAATTGTGCCTGTGGTAGTTTGATGTAAAATGTCATACGTTCTTTAAACTAAAAAACTTTGTACATAAATTGGTATCGAAATATGGAACGAAATTATGAACTTTATCATTTTGACAAAGTTATAGCGAATGAGTTGGGTACAAGTATAATTATGAACAGCTATATATGGTGTGACGGTTCACGGTTGTCAGAATTATGCCGGCCCGTATTGCTAACCGATGAACGTTACTTGTGTTCTTTACCATCTTCGTCGTAGTCGATATCCAATACATACAAAACACGTGCTAATATTTTTTTATGACTTTTTGCAGTATTTCTTTTTTATTGCTTTGTATGGCTAGACGAGCTTGCCGTTCGCCTGATGGTAAGCGATTCGACCGCCCATAAACAGTAGAAACACAATCCAACACCTTGAATTACAAAGTTTTGTTTGGTATTCCACTGCGCTGGCCATCCTGAGACATGAGATGTTAAGTTTTAGTATGTCCAGTATTTACACTGGCTACAATACCCTTCAAACCGGAGTACAACATAGCTACACACTGTTGCTTAGCGATAGAAATAGAAATTGCGGTGGTACCATGCGGACTCACATATGAGAGACCTACCACCAGTAAAACATCACGGTAACGGCGATAGTCTAGTTGGGTGAGGAAGGGTCTTTCGAGACGAATGTGCGCAGGTTCAAAACCCAAGGGTATGCACATTTGACGTTTCCAAAAAACCATGTGTGTCTTTTGTGAATTTATCGTTCGCTTTAACGGTGAAGGAAAACATCGTAAGGAAACCTGCACATCTGAGAAGTTCTCTATAGAAATTTCGAAGGTGTGTGAAGTCTACCAATCCGCACTAGGCCAGCGTGGTGGACTAACGCCTAATCTCTCTCAGTAATAGAGGAGGCCCGTGCTCAGCAGTGAGCAAGTATAAAATACAGGGCTGATATTATTATTATTATATCACACTTAATAAAATGTCCATGAGAACAGGCTATGCAATTTTCCAGATATGAATATCTTACTAAATACTTATTTATTACATAAATAGCAGAAATAGACGGAATCTTCCATTCATACAAAATTTCTAACTAAATCATAATAAGCCCATCAAAGAGAATTATCCCATAACTTCAATAGAAATGTTAATACTGCTCTTTTGAACGAACCACTTAGAATTGCAGCGTTTGAAAAAAAACTAAGGAGAGATTTATGGCTTGATAAATAGATTTATAATGGTATTATGTGATAACCTTGATTCCGAAATACAATGACGCTATAACTTACGTCATTATTTGAAGTTTTTCGTGTTCTAAATCTTCGGACGAATTTGGATCTTTATATACATATTAGTGTGGGTTTGAATAAATAAGTATTTTGTTTTTCGATTGCTGCGTTTATCCGTCTCTTTGTTTTTAGATTAAACAAATCTTTAGGTGTTGGTAATTGTTGGTGTAAAAGCGACAAACAAAACATGGTGTGCAAACCCTTACCAAAGCTTTGTTTATACAAAGCAAAGACGACAACAATTGCGTCGCAAAGGCGGTAACAATTGTGTCGCAAACACATAAGATATTTACTTTTTCTTTGACACCTTTATTGTCAGTATCACAAAAGAACTAACACCAATTTAAAAAAAATATATATTTTCGTATTTCAATTAGATCTAAAACAAACAATACAACGATGTTTCAGCAAGCCAAATGCCTTGATAATTCTTTAAGTTTATTTGTAAATCGATTTTCACACAGAACTATGAAGACCTACTTTTCACTTCGTTCTCGTTCGCAGATCGAACAAACGATAGCAAAATGTCTAGCATCAGACTCGTGGCTGACACACTACTATCGTTTGAATGTGATACAATCTTAGAACGCAGGTGTGTATCGAGGAAGCTGTGTTTGTACACGACCCACCATCAAATGTAGGGCGAAATCCATAACTTACTACAACGCAAAATACTGGCAACATAGATGGCAATTCAAAAATGGAATCATGTTAATCCGATAAGTTTCAGCCAGTACTCAAATTTTTTAATTTATTTTTAAGAATATTTTTAAAAATTGCCCATAATACGTTTCTAGGTTCATGTCTGAGTTTTCCTAATGATGCAAACCGTTCGTCAAGCTACATCGTTGCGAATGCCCTTCAAAGGTGTCAATTGTAGGGAACATAAAACACAGGCGCCTTAAGGGTGTTGAAATGTAGGCTGAGAGGTTAAGTTTGCCGAGATCTAGCCGTGTTTACTTTAAGATCTAAATTTCACTTTAAATTAACATAATGTAGCAATGCTTGGTGAAGGAATGAGATAAATAAACTTCAATATATCGCTAAATGCTAAAATTGTGTAACCTAACAATTCAATAATGTGAATAAAAGGTAAAGTTAACTTATAATTACGTCAAACGGTCCAGACATTTTCATATTTAACTGCCTATTAAAATAAATCAAAACACGTACAAACGTTTCACAGGCAAGGTCTATAAAATGTCCCGAGACAGCCGTGTTATAAGAGGCATTGTTCATTTATATCGACGCATAGTTTAGCGTATAATGGGGTGGAGACAACACAATAAGGGTATCAAAGCCGGATAGGACCTTAATCGATATGCTATTCAAGCATTCAGATTGTATCGACACTTACACGCTCTTGTAACTTTTGTTACACTTGGGACAGCTAGTTTTAATAGCTGTCGTTTCTGTCAGATAAGATGTGAACTTCACAATGGTTTAAAAATATATTTTATTATTTCCAGATTGTAGATGTAAATATATCATAATATTTATTTTATCTAGATTGCAGACTTGGTCAAGTTTGTTTAAACGTCGAATAGGAAATATAAGACAAGATATCCCTATCTTGATCATGTTTTGAATTCTTTATAAAAATTGCTATTAGTATCTAAATTGAATACTGAAAAAAAAACATTACTAGGTGTGCCTCGCGTCTGCATTAATAACTTCTTGGAATTGTGTTAGAAGTAAAATAATAATTGACAATATTAACACACACAATACTACAAATAACACTCACGAAACATAATAAGTAAGTATTATAGATAATTCTCCTAGGTATAGCTTTGTACACAAATAACTACATGTATTGTATGTAAAGCAATATCGAATATCAGTAATTAAGAGTGGCGGAAGTGACACCGTTTTGTCGATATCCAATTCGGAATGACAATCAATCAATGAACAAATGACAATGCGGACCTCTCCCAATGCCTTCATTGAACGCCTGATGTCACCTTATTGTGCCCCAAACACGGTCCAATAATTTCGCACTAGATATATTTTCTGGCACACCATTGTTTCTTTGTAATACAGGCTGAATTAAAAAAAATAATGGAATTAATAATTGAGTAAAAAGACAGATTAACGGAAAAGAGAATCCTAATTCAAACGATTTCAAATATAGAATCCTACAAAATGGTAGTTGAATGGAAAAGTGAGTATTCACTGATATACGATTTCAAATAAAGAATCGTAATATATATCATTGTATCGATCGCGAAAATGGACCAATCAATAAAGTTTGACATGCTTGCAGACTTGTTTCGATTGGTTTATTCTCCAATTCAATTTGAAGACCGCGAGTATAATAGTTTATTTATTTGAGCTTACGAATTGTGTATTTATCGTTTTTAATAGTAATTACTAAATTCGTTCTTTTAGTCCAAGAGGGGTTACAAATTGATCTCTTTAAGACATTGTAATTAATTAGTTTAATAATTTGCTATGTCACGCTTACTTAAATTGAATCATCTTTTCCACCCCTGTATATAATTCGTAACGGATATTTTTAACATCACGCAGACATCATAATACTGGGGTGGTGACAGCAAACATTTTCATTTAAAAAAAAAAAACAAGAATTTCTAGTTAACAATAACTGCTTTCGTGAAGGAAGAAACGAAGCATAACTCATTCGATTAAAGAGTTGCTTTGCCGTTCGCCTGCGGGCCTATTTAATTGTACGGGTAGGATGTGGCCAACGACCAGATTAGCTAGACCTTTCATTATTAAAAATAACTGGAGCACGGTCCGTGTAATTATGGTCGGCAATATATTCTGACAACTACTAAGCAGATATTCGTGACACCGAGAAAGTGTTAATCCATTTAATATGACTAATTGCCATATTAATTGACTTTGAGTTAGTGAGGGCAATTGTCGGTGACGGTTGGTTTACCTTACATTTTTCAATGAACCGATTACGAAAAAGGATAGACGCTGTCGTTTTTCGAGAAGACAATTCACATTTTAGTATTCTTGATACTTCATTTTATGGTTAAAAAAAAAGTTTAGTTACCGCGCTTGGATTTTATTTAAATGTATTTACATTGCGTCTTCAAGACTTAAAACTAAATAATATGTAAAAAAAACGCTATTTTCATAAGTGTTTACTGGGACCTATCGGTTAGACGAAAAGGCAAACTTTTTTATTCTTGATACATATCTTGGTAAAAATAAGTTCCTTAACAAGGAATTTACTTGAACACCTTACCTATAAGGTAGTTTCTAGTGGAGCATTTACTACGTCCCCCGCGGCGGGAGCCTATCCGAAGCGATGTGAACTTATTATACAGTAGAATAATTTTAATAAACAAATGTAGTTAACAAGTTGTAGAGAATGGCAGAACAATAATTTTACTACCAATAATTAAGATTTAGAACATTTTTGTTTGGAGCGTGAATGGGTCTAACAGGGAGATACCAATCTTATACCTCATTTAGACTATTAATGACTTACTTGGCGAATAATTCCTGCTTATGACTATGAGTTATGAGAAACGAATACACTTGAATAAGCCGTTTTCGTTAGCCTATATCTTTGTCCACTGCTGGGCATAGGCCTCTCAATATGCGCTATTTTACCTTGTCTTCGGCCTGTCGCATCCAGTTCTTCGTAGCGAACTTACGCAGGTCGTCCACTCCACCTTACCCACCGTTTACACACTTGTATCCGTGACTATTCGTTTGTACTCGCCAAAAATCCCAATCAGGCTTACAATCAATTTTGAAGTTTCTATGTTGTTTGACGGTGAGTGAAATGACAAAAATATTTAAATCCGCTCTCCCATCCCAATACCTATTTAAAAATCTCTCATTGCGAACTGAAGCAATTAATAAATAGTGCATTTACTCATATTGCAAAAAAACTAGTTTACTAATAGACGCAGATATTTCCGAGGAAGACGGAAAAAACCTCAAGAAGACACCGTACTTATATAAGACGTAATGTTATTCAACAATAAAATCAACAAGTGTAACCGGTAACGACCCCAAATAATACAAAAACTCAACCACAAAACAATTTATCACACAACTAATTTGATAACCCAACAAAAAAAGGAACAAATCTAATAAAACATAAAATTGACGAAATAATACCGGCACGCTCTTCATCCACAATTACCATATTACGGTGATAAATTCAAAACACCATTATTAAGTACTTGGGATATTTATTGGTTGATTTAATGGGATAGTTTGTAACTAAAAGTTAGGGTCATTGCCAAGGTGTTCAAAATGGAGTATTGCTCGTCCTTTGAATGAAGACTATGTTTTTATCATTGACGTACATATATGTTTTATGTTATATTTTGGCGGTCATTTTTAGTGAAAAAACATGTGACGATAAACAGGTGGAGTATTGTTAAATTGAATTTAGCAATATTCATAGGTGCAGTATTTTTATTTAATACTTAAGTATTATATATACATTTATTTCTGATTGCAAAAAGAATAGAGGACATAATAAAGTAATATATATTACAGGGTATTTTACACTTTCTTTTTTTTTATAAATAGAAGTAAAGAGAATTAGAACCACGCATTAGATTATTAAAAACAGCGTTTAATGATTTCTTATGTTTACACGAATGTTAGACATTGAAATAAAACTATTTACGGATTTTATCGCGATATTTATATTATTATTTTCTTCCGACGTTGTGAAGACTTGCAGAGTTGTGAAGAATTGCAGCCACAGATTAATGATTAGTAATGTTGCAGCCTTCATAATCACGGTGCGGACTGCCGACTGAGATGTTTGTCATCCGCAAAGTTACAATATCTACCTACATTTAACAAGATATTGTAACTTTGAGACGTCAGAAAATAATAATATAAATAACCGCGAAAAATCCGAGTTTTATTCAACAATGCTTACATAAATCACGGACCATAAATATAAAAATATTTACCCAAGCACAAACAGACATCTTATACGCGGAACGGATTACGAATTTTATCTAAGATATCGTATGACGGTCCAGTTTTTTATTCATATGGAATGATCGTCGACAATGATCGGATGTCGATTAACATGCAGCTATTAGTGGTAATGCCAAGTGCGCAGCGGGAGATCAGGTCAACACACGTCAGCGAACGACTAAGTTTCGCCGCGGCTTTGTTCGTTGTGACGAGGAATTTGTTGCTGACACTCGCCTTTCATGTAAGATGTAAAATTTTAAGCGGTTTGTTGGTGATTTAATCTTTGATATTGTGTAGATAGTGTGTATTCTCGGATGAAACAATACAAAAATCAAGTGCTTGGGGATCCAATATTGGATAATATTGACAACTTTTAATTAAAAATAAATATAGCACTTGTTGACAAATGAGAAAGCGAGTTACTTGATGTTCTCTATCCATAAACACAAAAAAAAACAATGAAAGTCAGAGTTCGACTTTGAGTCGTAATGAGAAAGAAAGAAAAAAATTATTCGTACACTATACTGCGACAGACACAAACATTTATAACAACGTAGAATTTTTTTTTAATAAGGAATGAGAGAGGGGAGCCCTGAGCTCTGGAAACGAACTCAGCATACGAAAATCACGTCGCTAATTCGTCAGTGTGAGCTCGGCAAAGTGACCCCACTGCATCTGATGGTAAGTGGAGTACGGTCCAGTGTCAACTGACGAAAGATAACTACCCCTCGACACAATTATGCCAGCCTGTTTGAATACACAGGTTAAGCCCGGAACGTGACATGCTTACCTGGGTAACTATGGCGGGTTTTACAACTCGTATACAGTGGTCGCCAGGGGGGGGGGGGGGATACAATTATCCTACCACCAATCCCCAACGGTGTTCCATAAGAAAGTGTAACCCAATGCTGTTGACTTAGAACTTTCATTCTGTTAATATAATACATACAGTTTGGCTTTACAATGTTAAAATAATTAATTTAGCTATAACGACTCCTACGTTGAATCTAGATACTGACGATTGTTCTTTGAAAAAACAATTAAACATTTAATAAAACAAATATACGTTTTCGAAAGTAGCGATGATAGATATTTATTTAATTGAAAGTTTTATGTTGGTATATACCACTGAACTGACTGGTACGACTGGTATGCATTGCTGTGGTCTCGGGGTCCATTCTGTGCTCGGACAGGGATATTGGTTTTTCTAGTCAGTATAATCAGTTTGGAATTCATACCCGATATCGCGATAGGTTCGCCCCCTAACACGTCATGGGACGAAATACGCACGGCCAAAAGTGGGTGCACCAGTTGCGTCGCTGCTTACTCCATTGAGGATAAAAGGTGTGAGTGTGTTTATGTGTGTCTCCCACTGAAATGGAAAGTGTTCTTGACTATTTAACCTTTAGTGACATATGAAATTTATTTTAGTGTTCCGTACATAAAAAAATACTAAGTACTACCTATAATAATGCCTATATTATGTCCCAGTATTTTGGAGTCGACAATACACATCTCCAAGGGTGGAAACGACCGTTATGCATGCGTTGGTCCATAAGCTTAAATTTTCAAATTGATAATAGACACTAAGAAGTTGATTGAGGCAACTTGTAAAATAAATTATGTTAGTATCAACTATCAGATTTTGTTTGTGTTCTGCAGCATCAAAAAATTCGATGTACTTTTGTCTAGTGCTGCCATCTAGTACCGAGTAGATGAAGACCGTAGCCATTGTATGCTTTTAGTCTTTACTAGATGGCGCAAAAATCAGATTTTTTAAAATTATAGTCAAGATTTTACAATTTATAATAAATAATAAATTTTCCAGAATCTAGTTACAAATAAATAATTGAATTATTATTTGATGTTAACTATCGATTTCAAACACTTTTATTTACAACACTGACTAAGTTTGACAAAATGCTATTATAATCTGAGATTTTAATATTCGACATTTGTCAATTTTGACATTGACATTAAAATGTTGACAGTACATACTATATCGCTTTTTATATTTTGATGATAATATTTTTTATAAGCTTCGTTTTTTGAGTTTACTCATGATGAGTATAATCCCTAAAGTGATAAAAATGAAAAGTACATAACCAAATACAAGACAAAAGTTTTTAATTTTAGTAATAAAACTTCAAATAAGGTCAACATAAATATACCCAGATCTAGGTGGTGACAAAGTGATAAATATGAATTCCGTACGAGCACAAATTACGAAACAGCCTCTAAATTACTTCAAACTAATCAACAATGTATTACGTATGCAAAGATTCGTGGCAGTTTCTCAATTTTCTACAATAGATTTTGCCGAATGTGTGACGGACGGGCCTCAACATTACAAAAGTAGAAACAGCCTCTTTGGTCCGCCTAACAATGCAGTACAATATTTTATAGGCACGGAAGATAAGTCTTCTGCCACCTCACTGTCTGAAGAAGAAATTAACAACACACTACTAGAACTCATTTCTAAAAACAAAGATAAACAAATTGAAAATGTTGTTCTTAACTGTCATAATAATCGTAAAGTAATAAACCAGGAGATATTAAAGAAATTGTTTCGTCACTACAGTATGGCGGGGAAGCCAGAAATAGTCACAATACTACAAAAAATATTGTGCAAAAGTTGATCCAAACCTATATAAAAGAAATGTTGAATTCTTACATTATTTAGCGAAAGCACAGTGTATGAAAGGCAATTCTGAGAGAGGTTTGTCAATATTAAAATATTGTTATTTGAAGTATGAAAACCGAAGGACTTTTTATAGGTTACTATTTAGAGAACTAATACAAGATTCAGTATTAAATCGTTCAGAGGCTTCCATGGTCATATTTAAGAGATACACATTAGAGTTTAGTTCTGTGTGGAGTGATCATTATCCTTTGGTATGTTTTTGGTTTGCGTGTTGGTCAAGCTCTTGGTTCTCTGATCATATGTTATCTGATGAATTGTTGGAGTCTTCCGAACCTTTATTAGATATCATTAAGAACAAGTAAGTAATATTATAAAAATTGATTAATTTCTCTAAACTAAAATGTAGATGTTACTTTTTTTATTCTAAATTGTTAATTTCATCCTTACCAATCTCCATAGTTCCATTGTGATATCATTTTCATACCGTTTACAATATGGCTTGACATTTCCAGTTAACAAAATACATTAGAAATTGTGTTGTCTAACCCATGTAGTAGGCCAGAACCGTTTACCATACAAAATATATTAAATATTTCAGCACCATGCATATCTATTAGTGAGTTTCCTTACTTCTGTGCTAACAAAAACATAAATTGTTTTTTAGCTTCAAGATTATAAAAGTAATTACTTTTATTTTTCAGGGCCACAACATTTAGTATAACAGTTTTAAAAGAAGACTACAACGAAGATGCAGTCATGCGTCTCCTCCAAATTCTTCTCAAGTACGACATGATTACGGAGTATACAAAAGTGTTGCAGTTGTTGTTCAATTATAAATGTAAGTATTCCAATCATTTAAGATATCTTCTAGTATTCATTTAATACAGATGGAGAGATTACCCAACATGCTACTTATATACACTGATATAGTCTTACTTATAAAAATTTCTCTCTCTTCCCTCTTCAACTATTAATCACCAGCGATGTTTAATTTTGATAGCTATTTAAGCAATGCTTAACCACCTCTTAACGCTAAAACTAGTTTATAAGTAAAATGTTTGGTAATTGGTGGCGTGGCAAAGCGATTGATTAAATAATAAGACAAATTTATAAGTAAGACTATATTTTCAATAAAAATGTGCCTATTTTCATTTAACATTTGTAATAATGTTTAGATGTTTGCATGAACTTAGAAGTATAAGCATAATTGCCGAATGGATTAAGATTAAATTCGGCTCACAGATAAACTGTGTCCTGGATTAATATAATATAGGCTATTAATATTCCTGTAATGTGCCCTCTGTAGAATAATCAATGTTTTTAATCAGATTCTTTAAATAGATGGCACTGATGTTTTCCGAATGGTGCTATGGATTGTTATAGTGGTGTAGGAACATTTTAAGGAGAATATCTAAGAGCGTAAAGCTATGTGCAATACTGAGTAAATAAATTATAAAAAACCAACTCTTTTAACATACCCAATTATTTTATTGCAGACCGAACATGTTTTTGTGAGGGTCATAATAAAATCAAAATTATTACTTACTTAAATATCTGTTACCACAAATAAATTATAGATTTTTATAAAAACAAAAAGTATGTTTTTGTTTTTTTTACAGAGAGTTATAATTATTATGTGAATTTATTTTTATATAAACATTTACTGTTTGATCTTCAGTTTGGTTGAATTTTGGGATTTAATCTAAATTAAGTAACAATGTTTAATACTTATTTATTTCAACTTAATCATTAAGTATTGGAACATCCACTTTTATGTCCCTTACTGTTATTATGCATGTAGTAAATGAGTTTCTATCTACAACAGATCCCAAAATAAAATTAAAAAAATAATTAAATCTCAGCCGAAATGTTCAACTAAGAATTCGAGGCATACCATAAGAATTGGAAAATATACAAACGTATTGTAATATTTTTGTATTTATACGAATCGATGCGGGGTTTATTTTTATAACGTCACTTCCCTCCCCCATCGCATTGGCGACGTCAATGGTCTATGACGTGACATATTATACCCGGTTGGGTAATCACCGATTAATTTTTAATTACACCTTTTACCATTGTACTTAAAATGGCATGTACTAATTAGATACCTATTTTTAATTACCTCTTAAGTAAATACCGCGTCATACCAAGTGTATGACAAACACCGTGACGAACGTTACTTAGTACTTACGTAATTTTTCTGGGGAAAATATTTTTTTTGATGCCGTGCAGTCTTTAGAGAAGGCGGACAGTTATGATGACATCTGATAGATCGTGACGCTGAACTGAGTCCCTAACACTATATACATCCAACACTTGCATGCCAACCAAAACCTCGCGGTGACCATCTAACGTATAAGGAGCGGTTACGTGCACCTTAGGTGAGGGTCGCTTTTATATCAACTGCTAACGCTCCCCTCCCCCCCGCTTTGTAGCCCCTGTCTATAAGATGCACACCAAAGCATGGTCCAAACGTCTACGGCAGTATTATGCTATCATAGTGGATGGAGTACCATTGCCGCTCACCTCGGGATCGCACGATGTACGAAAGTATAAAGGGCACAGTTACAAACTCCGACCCGTCATCATGAGTCCGTTGCATTCCACTGCTGAACATAGGCCTCTCCCAAGGTAAGGCACAGAGACCGGTCTGTTGCTTTATGCATGCAGTCACTGCCGGTCTCTTGTGCAAGATGTCCCGCCATTTGGCCAGAGAGCGCTCCACGTTACGTTTGCCAAGACGCGGTTTCCACTCCAGAACACACTGCGTGCTGCAATCCACGACTGCGCGCCCACAACCCCATAATGGCCCCTATTAGTCGCCTCTTACGACAAGCAGGGGCTATCGTGATGAATTTCTTCAAACGCCTCCATACACAGGGCGAACCTAATACTTACCTGTCCGTTTCCTCGTTTCGTTTAATTTGCTTGCGATTTATTTGTATCTTTTATTTTATAACTGTGTGTGTGCTCTACAATATATCATTTTATAAGAAACAGCATTTGGATTAAGTGATGTTAATAAAAAAAAATACTCATTGCGCAGTTACAATATGAGTGCGATATTTGTTTTAACATTAATTAATAATAACTTGCTGTACTAGTTACACACTTAAAATGCTCTTAAATAATTTTGAATTGTATAGAATCTAAAAGTGATTTTCGGATTATGGTTCAATTTACAACAGTGAACAGTGTGATAGTGACAGTAGTATGGATTGTACAATAATTAGTACTTAATTAATATACACACACACCGCTTTTTTACACGTAACTAATGCACTTGAGTTTCGTTTTGAGTATTCCTTCTAACGTTAGGATGAGACTATCGTTATATTCAGCATAAATTCCAGGCTCAATCACTTTTCTCGACCTTGGATTTGAGCCCGAGCCCTTTAGCGCGGAGAAGCCAACAAACAGAAGCATTAAATATATGTAGATTAGTGTAGAGAATATTGAAGTTCTTTTTAACTATCTTTAAGGAAACAAATGTTCCTTTGTAAGAGTCTCGTGTCGTACTTACACAGGGTTAATAACTTCGCCTGCGAAGCGATAAGCACTATTTATATTTAGTAAAGTTTATGTAATCAATTTATATTGTTTTTCCGCTTTTGTAACAGGAACTGTGTATATAAATAATATCAGCCTTGTATTATATACTGTCCCACTGCTGGGCACGGGCCTCCTTTACTTCTGAGGGGGATTAGGCCTTAGTCCATTATGCATGCCTAGTGCAGATTGGCAGACTTCACTTACCTTCCAAATTCTTATAGTAAACCTTTCCGGTGTGCAGGTTTCTTCACCATTTTTCTTTCACCGTTAAAACAAGCGATGATTCACAAAAAATGCACACATAATCTTAGAAAATTTTGAATGTGTGCCCTTGGGTTTTGAACCTGCAGACATTCGTCTCGGCGGTCTGTTTCACACTCAACTACGCTATCGCCGCTTGTTATTATTAAATTATTATTATAATATTAATTATTATGAGTTAGACTTTGCACCCATATAACTCAATTCCTGTCGGTTTCTCTTTCGTCATTTATGTTAAAATCTAATTACCATTAGAACGATTTCCAGTTGGCATTTATGCATATTATTACATTATGGCTTTCGGAAAATTTAATCCTTCGCCACTGCTTTGCACTATAGACTCTTGATAGCTCGACGGCCAATAACAAAGTGTTCCTTTCTACTGGTGTTTATTCTTTTGATTTGAATAAGTGTTTTGCAACTAATTTTTACTTTTTAATTCTTAAAATTATTATAAAACAACACACTTGTTTTATAAGTTGAATATCATAGTATTGTGAGATGGGTTTTTATGTATAATAAAATAATATAAAATAGGGGCAATGGTCTTTGACAGTGAAGATGGCCCATGTGCAGTTCCACCTTGTTCTCACACGGAAGTATTTTTCCTAAGTTAATATACAACATTAATTAATCATCAATAAATATTGCGCGTAAATGTGCCAAATGTATGCTTGGCAGATATTGAAAATGGCACATTTGAGACATATTTATCACGCAACTTCAATGGTCCGTTATCAATTTGTGTTAGTTTAATAAGGTCGACTCCCGTTGTTCTCATAATCTTGTTTGAACAATTAATTCGTTAGATGGATATTTGGCTTTTGTTTATTAAAATTATTACTTTGCATCATTATTAACCAATGGTAAATTGACTGCCTCGGTGGCGTAGTTGTACTGCGTGCGCGGTACGGCAGCGCTCTGAGGTCCTGGGTTCGAATCCCAGGTTGGGCAAAGTGATATTTGGGTTTTTCTGCTCAGTATCAGCCCGGAGTCTGGAATTTGTGCCCGATATGGCGATAGGCTCGCCCCCTATCACATCATGGGACGGAACACACTTGGCGAAAAGTGGGTGCCATGGTTGCGCCGGATAAAATGCGTGATGTTGTGTGTGTGTGTGTGTAAATTTATGACCTACGGATAACGTCTTATCGTTATATGTTCCTAAGTTTGTTACTTACCACTCAAATAAGATCCGAAACTCCTTTATTGCATTTTTACCATTCATAAGAATCGAAGTGCAACGATTAGGCAAAGTAACTGACAAAATTTGTTGATTAATTCAAAATATAAACAATGTCTAAATTCCAAATGATAACTCAATTTATGTTCCGATAAAGTATTGAGTGAAGCCGATGTTGTCAAAGCTTACGATGCTAATCTTTGCCCTAATGAACTCGGCTCAGTACTGCCGGTATGTTTGCTTAGTTATCGAGGGACGTGTTTTGACTGACTACGAGAAATTTATAATTTATTGAAATAAAACTATTATAGGGATTTTATTGTGGTTTTTTATATTATAATTTTCTCCCGACGTTTCGAAGACTTCAGCCTTGAAATATATATTTATTTATAATTGTAAAATGTAGGTAGATACTGTCACTTTGTCATTTCGGACGACTAACACCACAGTTCCTCGTGACCATGAAGGCTGCAAAGTCTTCGAAACGGCGGGAGAAGATTATAAAAACGCGATAAAATTCGTAAAATAGTTTTATTTCAATGTCTAACATTATTTAAAAATTAAATAAAGAACTTGGTTGCGAAAAGCCAATTATTGCTTTTTGCTTATGAATTTTTCCCCAATTCTTATAAGCGAATGAATTAAGCGTGACATTCGAAATGTTGTTCATATTCTTATATTTATTTATTAAAAAATAACCCTGAAATTGTGAAACAGACGTGCACAAAGTCATTTTTAAAAACCGTGTCATCTTAGAAAGTTAGTTTTCATTTATAACCTATATTCGATATGATGTAATGTAACATGCTTCAATGTATAAAAGCTTTTTTTGGTTATTGTAAGTCGCTGATAACATTCATTGTTATTTCTTAAATGCGTTTAAACTTTTGGATACTATAAAATCATTGAAGCCAAAGGTAAAAGAAGTAATATAAAATTTAAACCTACTTTTGTGCCTTCCTCGTAAATGTCTTTGGAAAGATAGACCTAGACGCGTTAACCGTCTTCGACGCATTACGATTACGGGTTCGTCTAGTAAATGTGTAGTTAGTCAACTCAACAGTCTGCCAGATTGACGTAGTTTTTACACTGCCCCGTCATTATATCAAGGTTTACGCTGTATCCATAGACAACAGTGACGAAGGGTCCATATAACCCGATTCCTACCGGCTTCACTTTCGTAATTTATGTAAAATAATTTTTTTATTAGAATTTGCAGAGCGCATTTATGCATATTAGTAGTACCATGAAGTTGTGTTGGGTTCTGTATTGGAAAATGTCACCCTTCGCCTACTGCTAGACCCGTTTGATGTTAAATTTATCGGCCGCGAGTTTCATTTCTAAGTTATTATTTCATCATAAAGGTCTCAAATTTCTAATTTGTCTGTGTTTGCTTTTACAGTAAGGAACAAAGACATCCGAGGTTGCACAGAAATCATTAGGAATTGCGAAGTCCTTGGAATAAGCTTGCCGTCTAGTCAACAAGGCAGATATATTAAGATGCTGATTGACGGTAAAAGTCAAGACGTTAAAGTAACTGCAGAAAAACCACATGTGCCGAAGAACTTCAAACTTAAATTTTAATCGTATGTGTAAATATTGTAGTTAGTGTAAATAAATGTTTGTTTTAAGTTTTGTTTATTTTAATCTACTTTGATGTTGGCGTACAGAATAGACACTGGATTTGTTATTTAATCTTTGTCTTCGCAAAATAATAAGCCGATAATAATAATTTTGCGAATTTGATACCTTACACTGTTACAGGATGGACAGACGATGCGATTAAAGACGGTACTTACTTCTTACAAATATATTTAAAAAATTTAATACATTTTCAAAAATATGAGGAAATAGATTAATTTGTAATCCCTGAGACTCGCCGGCTTCACCGCATGGTGACATTAAATGAGTGCCGCTGCCGAACCTGGTTTACAAGAGTTGCTATGGTGGGTGTGACAGCAGGAAATCTTCGTAATGATGAAGGAAATTTATCAATCCTATTGTAAAGCTACTTATTTTAAACTCATAAGGTCGCTTATGAATCATCGTGGCCAATTAACTCTTTTGTTCAGTGTTTTAACTTTTATTAAATTTAACACGCTAATCCGTTTAAATGAAAATATTTGCTAACATAGTGTAACGTATAAAACAGAAATTAACTACATTTGAATTAAGTATTCTCTGAAGAGATAAAGTGTAATTGGAATTAAAAGTTATCAGTAGTTTATAGATGATGTTACTACTTGATCATAGGAAGTCAATAATAATGTTATTATTATGTCATGTGTATTATTATTTATATTGGCTTCTCTACTCTGATATTGGTAAAATTAATCATTAAGGTTAATTTACTTCCAAGTGACTATGTTTTAGTTGTTACTTTCTTCTATAACTTTATTAACATAATATTATGGAATACAAACAAACAAACACATCACGCATTTAACCCCGAAGGGATATGCAGAGGCCCAACCAGGCCACCGACTATTCGGCAAGTGTGTTCCATCCCATAATGTGATAGAGAGCGAGCTTATCGCCATGTCGGGAAAATTTCAGGCTCCGGGCTAATACTGAGCAGAAAAACCCAAACATCACTTTGCCCGACCGGGGATTCGAACCAAGGACCTCAGAACGTTGTCGTACCGGGCATGCAGTACAACTACGCCACTGAGGCAATCTATATGCACATATTTTGTCTATTACCGGTTCAGTAGTAATGTGCCCTAACTACTCCAGTATCAAAGGTTGGCAGCGAACGCACATCAATACTTAGCTAGACCTCAGCAGTCACTTATATATTATGAGAATTTCATCTTATTGTTCTAATATTTTTTTTAATTAGCTTTATCGATTTAAGAAGCTAAAAAGGCGTGTTGGCTGTTGAGTATTGACCCAGGACTTATTTCCCTACAGACTAGTGCGATAAAATGCATTTTTCATTAACCCAACGTTAAATTGTATAAACTATCAGGAAATAATATAAAATTTAGATTTACTAAATGCTTCATTAGTGCTTGTTATAACGTAGTTAGTGATAAGAATATTGTTTATATTTAATCAGCAATATGTCCTAATTACGTCCAACATTATTTGACTAAGTGTGTACGTTGTGCTGGCGTCAGGCGGATAAGAAATAAATATTAAATACAAAGTAACTACATTTAATTGATATAGCTAATGTAGGTAGGTACTTTGTTGCGTGGCATTAAGAGCTAATTTTAAATATAATAAATACATCTACAGTAGCACTTTGGTGAATCCACAATAAAATATCTACATACATGTTTGTAGCTATAAAGCAAGAGAACTTTGGTCTTATAAATATTTACAGAGAAAAAATTTGATTCCTTTATAAAGCACCCTTGTGTTAGTTTCCACGAAACCGTTACCCTGCGTTTCATAGAAAGTAGACACTGGAATAAATCAGCTTTATTAACCCTGACGGAAAGCATGGTGTTATAATTTTAATGTGTGTGTCTGTCTGTGTATCTATATGTCTTTCTGTGGCATCGCATCTTCTTAACGAATAGACCGATTGTGATATGTTTTTTTTTTCACAGTATTGAACATAAAACACCTGTGTTCTATTGCTATTGATTTGAGTTTTGAAGTGCAAAACTAATATACGCTTTATTTTCTTGTAAGGTACCCCGTTGATTAAGTCGTGTAGGTATCACAGTGCAGTGTTGATATCTGCCTATGTCCGACAGCCGGTCATTTCTCAATTGACAGTAAAATGCACACTCTTAGTTTTGCCTAATTTATTATGTTTTTTTTTTATTAAAATTACTGAAGTTGTGATTGTGTCAAAAGAAAAAATCGTGATAAAAGTTTACGGGTAAAATGGTCAGCAAACTATCAGGCAATGGACTGTTAACCCTTGTGCCTATCTCCTAATGCTAACAAACAAGACATTTTGTCCTCTTTAATAATGGATCGAAATAATTAACATTTTATTTAATCTCATTAAATTTAATATAATATTTTAGCTTGCCTTCCTAACATTAGTCATATGCTATAGTCAAGAAAATATCTACAATAAATAAAGAGCTTGTAATTAAAAATACGATTCAATACAAACCTTAATTTTATTGAGATTTTTCGAATAATTTTATGAGTAACAATAAAACTTAAAAATAAATTAATTTTGTAGCGAATGTCAAAACGAGTGATCTCATTCTCTTTCGGCTTGGTGTCTGACGTTGCGTTATTTTCATTTGCCTCTCTTGAACGGAGGTAGAACAACAATCTGGAAAAAGAAAAGCAAATTATTAGGGTTTCAAGCATTCCTATAAGGATTAATCAAAAACAAATGAAATCAATCATTTATTCAGTAAATAGACTTTGGTGACACTTACACAATCTACGCGATTCAATCCATTTCTTATAACGGCTTAGACTTTTTTCATAAGCCTTATGGCTTATAGTTAGGTAAAAAAATGCTTTTAAGTATAACAATAAAATTTGGTACGATATTAAAATGCTACATATTAAAATCTAATGGCATTGTAAATTTCATTAATATTAAGTATGTTCTTCATAGCTTAGTAGTATAATAGATTTCTATTGAAAAATAATGAGTTACAATGTTTTAATTTTATACGTGATAAAAATAATTTTCACGACTTTTAAAAGTTATTTGCGTGAAAATTATGATCAATCTACAAAAATATTATAAAGAGGAACCTTTGTAACTTTGTTAGTAGGGGCTTATCACAGGAACTGCAAAACCAATTTTAAAAATTATTTTGCTAATGAAAAGTTACATTACTCCTTAGTGCTATAGGCTACTTTTTATCCCAGAAAATATAAAGCAGGAATTTTATCTCGGAAAATCTTTATCACGCGGGGGGAACCGCGACATAAGGTAGTGATAAATAAAATCGTCTATCCATACCAAAGAATATTATTAATATTATGTTATTATTTCAGATTATTATGTTATTAATAACAGATTAAGGCATTTATATAATTTCCATAACTCTATTAGTAAATGTGTATAAAATTCCACCGTAACAAATCGAAAAACATTTTGGAAACAAGGTTTGTAAACAAGTGGACTGAATCGTATGTGCGCCATTTTGTTTTTTAACAGATATACCTTATATCTCACATTTTGTTTTGCTATTGGATTTTTCGACTAAGTAAACTTATTTGATTTTATTTGATGACCCATTTGTATGGATTCAAGTTATTGGATTACTTTTAAACTTTTCAAGAGAATACGTAAAATATTTCACCTTAGATTATTCTTTTGAGATAGAAAAAAGTATAAAATAATAAAAAAGCATAGAACAGCTAAATGAAGAAGAAATTTAAGAAATATGAAACGCAAGGAGTTTACGTCACAAATTCATTATCATTATTTCATATTGCTTTTTTATAGTATTTTAGAGAGCATTTCTCTTTGAAGTATATACCTATCGTACTCAATATATATATTTTAATAATAATACCAATCTAGTATTTATATACCGCCAAGTGAAGACAGGCCTCCTCTATTACAGAGATGTTTTAAGACCTCAGTCCACAAGTTGGGTAATTTTCTGACATACTAACAATCGTTTACAATAAACGATCCCAATCTCAATCTTCAATCGATTTAGAAAATGAACCATATTTTAGATAGATCGAAAAAAGCGATTGGAATTACTTTAAGCCGCTAAATATTTTTGGGGTATAGAACATAAAAGATAGTAGTCCTTATATTTTTTAAATTTTAACCGTCACTCCTGTTTCGCGTGCATAATTTACCACGTCTATATAGACAATTCGTGACTTCCCGATAACCCGTAAGTCGCTTGAGTTCAATGCGATTTTCTAATCATTATTTATTATCAACACACTTATTGACATGCTATTAACTTATGCCCTAATCACTTTCTTCCTTTGTCATGTTTTATTTAGAAATATACTTGTTTCCTATAAAATATGAGGTTAAAATTTACCTTTTTTTGGCCATAAAATACAAAAATATTGAGCATTTGGAAAGGATAAACTTTGTAACAATAAGGACAAATCTATTTTTAGTAAGGAATTAGCTGGATTTTAAAACTCGTCTACAATACCTTACTAAGATTCATTTATTAATGATGGATTTTTTTAAATGGGGAAGCAAGGACCTTAACCTTTGCTCACAAACTGTGTAATATTCTTTTTTTTCATTTTCTGATCTCAAAAGTATTCTAATGGTGTCATAGTTTTATAAGCAGCAGGATCGAGGGTCATCAAAAAAGTGTTTACATAAATTGCATATTTTTGTTGACTGTACATACTTTCCAAAAAGTTTAATGCAAATCTTAATGTTTTCAAAAATGATGTCAAGAAACTGCTTGTAGCTACAGCGGTTAAGGTAGTCCCTCACTCTACCGTATCGAAAATCCATTCTACTTACCGGGAATATTTATTACCTATTTACTATCAAATCTATATATGCTAATTTGTGATATAACCGTATTTTATGCAAGGAAAACACTTTATGCAAGTCCACATATTATTAGTACGACAATCAGCATAATAAACAGTTATTAATAAACACATCCTCAGGTAAGTGATTACTGATTACATTATGAATGAGCATCTGTAATTTGTTTAGTTATATAAGAAATAATATTCATTTTGATTCACTTTTCAATTCTGGAAGTTTACTAAACTCTACACAAACTTGTGTAAAAATTTCACAACGAATTAAAAAGTAGGTAAAGTTTTAAAACTAAAGTGCTGTGAAATTATAAAGAAAACATTGCACATGCAAATATTCCTTATATTAACATATATATTTATTAATATATTAAATCCTAATTTTATATGTAGTCCTTGATATGTACCCTTTTATTAAATTTTACCAAGAGAAGAATTCTCGCCAAGTTT
>NW_023593612.1:0-21510 GCF_014839805.1 Manduca sexta
TCAGTTTAATATTTATGGAAGAGATTCATACTAGCAACATTAAAAAATATTTTGTATATTTATTTAAATAACAAAGTAAACAGTATTAAAGAGCGAAAAGTATGCTTAATACTATTTTTAACAGTGTGGTTATTAGTTAGCAACTAGTTGAAAAGGTATGTTATACGTATTTGTGGTGTAGGTAGGTATTTATAGGTTACCTACTTCGACAACAGCCTAGTACTAAGACCTCATATAATCCTTAGTTTAGTGCTCTATTTTATAAAAGTTGGGATATTTGCTCAATGGCACGAGAAAATCATCCAACGGCATACCTATTACCTACACTGTAAGGGGTCTATTATACCTTCATACTATAATTATAGCAGGCTTACTATTATTTCAGGCATTGGCCGAAACCACATCCATACTTGGCTGGCTGACGGACAAAGATCTTAGTAAAGTTGAAACCCTAATACGTATTGGAGTAGTGTGATGGGTATCTATGATCTATTGCACATGTATTAATACTAACATTCTGCGTAAATCTTGTTGACAGTTTGAAATCGTCCATATTAACGAGTAGTATTGTCGTTTTAATAACCGACTCAAGGAGGCGCCTCCAGCCTCCAATATATGTTTCAAGTTGGTGAGAATCTGCCTCGTTTGAGCCTCCGCACCGCCGCATACTAACTGCGACTGTTGATCCATACCGAGCACCCCAGACACATAGAGGGTTTTATCAGCCAGAATCGCTTGGCTGAAAACAAACAGAAAATATTGTAGCTAAAGTTTTAGGTAGATAATTTCATCACCCGCCCTGTGGAATGGGGGCGTTTGGAGAATTCCACCACGGTATCCCCTGCCTGTCGTAAGAGGCGACTAATAGGGGCCACGAAGGGGGTCGTCGGCGGGCAGCAGGAGCTGTCTGCCCTAGTGCATTTTTGTGCATTTTGCACATCTTTCGGTTGACCCCGGATGGACGGCAGTGTGCTGTTGGCCTCACACTGCCGTAGACGCCGAGGGCGTCCTCTGGTGCGCGGGGCTTTAAGCCCCCACAGGAGACGGGCCGCAAGGCGGCATCGCGCAGGGGCGGCTGCGGTCGCAGACTAGTCACTTCAACCGGGCCACCGCGGAGTTTTAGCTAGTAGGCCGTGTATAGGTTAAGTTGTATATAGGGTTAGAGACTCGGCCCGGCGGTCGCCTGAAGGTCACCATCAAATCCGGGCGGCTCAAAGTCGGGCCGTAAGGCACGGTTACCCCAGCATAACCGCTCAGTCGCCCCCCACGAAGGCTGGGCGGTAGTAATAAGGTACTTTCTCCGCGAAAACAAAAAAACATAAGATAATTTCATCACGGTGCGTCCAATCTTAAATGAGTAAATTCCCAGGATTCTAAGCAGTTAGAATGTTAGTGTTTTAAAGTGATACTTGGAGACTAAATCTTCCTATTTATTAAAAGAAACGGACTTAATTGCATGCTTGCAATCAGCTTGACTCGTTATTTTTAAGGAAACAGGTGCACCACGAGTGCGAAGTAATTGCAGGCGTGTAGATACCTGTAGCTGTGCAGAGCATTTACCAGGTATCAAGATTTTATACCCAGATAGATCTTTAAAACTCCCTGGTTTCTAAAACTATACTCTACGCCGTGTACTCAACTAGTAGATACTGATAACCTTTTATTATCCAAAACTGATGGATTGATAACACACTTATTGAAAATGGATAGAGAATTCTGTTATTGATGCTACATTTTAATTTGAAAACGATTAACATTATCATCAATAATTGCATGATTATTGATAGATTCGTCCTTAAACATCAAAATATAGTTTCATGTCACTAATTATTCATTATTCTCTTTTGATTAAATAATTACTGATTTTTCTTTTTTGGAATAAATTTCTTACAAGTCATCTATCTATTATCTATTATCTTCTATTACTTATAATAAATCTGTAGAGAGGTCAATTCTGTCCATGAAATATATTTCAAAAATAACTATCAGGGGGTGATTAGGGATCGATACTGAAGCCAAAAATGCAATTAGTAAAATTTTTGTCTGTCTGTCTGTCTGTCTGTCTGTATAACCGTTATAGAAACTAAAACTACTCGACGGATTTTAACGAAACTTGGTACAATTATTTTTCATACTCCTGTGCTGGTTATTTTATACTTTTCATCACGCTACAATTAATAGGAGCAGAGCAGTGAAGGGAAATGTTGGGAAAACGGGAGAAGTTACTCCATTTTTTAAGCTTCCGTCGCGTGTGCAACCTTAATGGTTAAAGCTACATAGAAATCATGTATGACGGAAATGTTCTCCTTAAAATTATGTAAAAAATATCCCACAACAGCATATGTCTATCTTTTATGGTTGACTCACAATGACACGTGTAACTCCCGATAGCTTAGCAGTTCGAAGCTTTCTCGTTATATTTGTTTACTAATCTTAGGAACTATCGGTCCAAACTGAAAAATTCTTTTTGCGTTGGATAGCCCTTTATTTGTAGATTGCTATAGGCTATATATCATCACGCTATACCCAATAGGATCGGAGCAGCAATGGCTAATCTCTGGAACTACCGGTCCAAACTGAAAAATTCTTTTGCGTTGGATAGCCCTTTGTTCGTGGAGTGCTCTAAGTTATATATCATCACGCTATGACCAATAGGAGCGGAGCAGTAATGGCTAATCTTAGGAACTACCAGTTTGAACTGAAAAATTCGTTTTGTGTTGGATCGTCCGTTATGTGTGGGGTGCTATAGGCTGTATATCATCACGCTATGACCAATAGGAGCGGAGCAGTAATGAAACATGTTACAAATACGGGGACAATTTATTCGTTTTGAGAGCTTCCGTTGCGTGCGCTGCGTAAACGGTTAAAGTTATGCAACAATGATGTATGTCGGGATTATTCCTCTTAAAAGTTCTAAAAAATATATTATAAAACAAAGTCCCCGCTGCATCCGTTTGCCTGAACGTCTTAAACTCAAAACTACCCAACGTATTAAGATAAAATTTGGTATGGAGACAGTTTGAAACCATGGGAAGAACATAGGCTCCCGGGAAACTACTACTTTTATAATGGAAAACTTTAGCCTGAAAAACTTTATAGGTATTATAAATTATAACGCGGGCGGAGCCGCGAGCAAAAGCTAGTTTTAACTATAAGTAACTAATTAGACTTAAATATATTGAATTATTTTTTTCTATGAATTACTGGAGTTGGTGGTTATTGACTAATTAAGTATGAACTATTCTCAATAATTCAATATGAAAGGTACCTACTCTAAAATCAATTTTATATGCTTTATAATGATGTTAATGGGACGCACGCGCATAAAATTATGCGGACTCAAGAAAATTTTGGTGCCTACGGTTGTATAATACAGTCTAGGTACAGTTTATTATGCCACGGTAGGTACGAACAGAATGACACGTGATGCAATAAATAAGTAGATATAAGCGGTTTTGTCCCACTTACCATATTACTTATCGCCTGTTTACCGTTTACTGAGTTTAAATTACATGTACTCTATCTAGGTAAACAATCAAATATAAAAGCAAGCAATACTCACCTATAAGGTCCAACGGGTTTATATACATCTGGTGACGAAACAATAGTTTTAGTCACTTTGTGAATATTCGTTTTCGAACCGGTACTCATTTTGGAAACCACGTCTGCTTTGGCAGTGATCTTTACACCGTTTGTGCTCATGTTTAATAAACGATAGTATGTAACAATACGTTGAGGTCGAAAGTTCATCACAAGAAAGACAACTACTTAGTAACTGAATAAAGCGGTTGTTAAATTATGACATTTATTTCCTATTTTTTGTTTTGCTTTATCATGCATAACAAATCACAATAAATTTATTTTACTCTTATATGACACACAATATAATAATTTTATATTTATTACGTCAATGTCAGGCAAAGTAAATTTCCAAAGAGTAGGTAAGTAAGTATAACCTATATGTACTAATCTAGGATTGATCCTACAACCTGCATTATATATATTGAGTACTAAAAGCTAAAAAGCACTCTAAATTGATAAACAAAAATACAAATGTCGCATCCTGCAATCAAAAATAAAACCGCCGCGAAGTTTAAAACAATGGCCACCTCACTGGCTCGCGTTGCGTCTACAATATTAGTTATCAGAGAACAAATATTCCCTACTAGAGACCTTAAAGATTTATGGAGATAATGATTTATCTAAGTGTAAATAAAAGGACAAATTAATCTACAGTTTTATTATAGTGTGACCGCGAGCGCTGTACTGCGCCTTAGGTAGCTGCTCGGCGAGGAGCAGGGGTGGAACAGCCTTGTCCCCGGATGGACGACGGAATCAAAGAGCATTACACCGTCGACGTTCTGACTGACTTCTGAGCACATAAATTATTTTCCGCTGGACGCGAAATGATGGTGATGATAATGATTTCTTATGTTTACGCGAATGTTATAGGTACAATCGGCCAAGTTCACGCTCGACCACCCTAAGGGTGAAAATAACTTGGCAAAAATGTTTTACTACATTTGGGAGGTGGGGCTTGGGATCAATTGCATAGATCGATATTAGTCGTTGGCCTGCTGGCTACATGCAATGACGTTACGTAACACCACCGAACCGCTGCTGAGTGTATAATAGAAAACGAAATTAAAATTGATGCGCGCACGTCTATGCTATGACGATAATTCCTATACTTGTAAGATGCATATCGTCGGCTTAAAGAACGTATTAACAAAAGTTTTATAGTTTGGAGACAATCGCGATTTACAGTGTTTTTATTGTTGAATTTTTGGCATTATCTATTAATAAATCAGAAACGACATTACGTTAGTTATTTTATATTATATTATGTGTCTGATTACCTTCTTTTTATGTTTTAACAAACCAAAGTTTATGTTGTATTCAAAAAATATTAATTTTAAACCAATGTCTGTCATATATTTTGTCACAACTGTATTTTGTAGTAAATTATGATTAGCTACTTTTTTAAGCCGTTTTGTTTGTTTTTGGTCTCTTTAAACCCTAACCCCCTTATTCATAAACGTTTTTATCGAAGGATTGAGCATTGCTTTGATAACAAGTCTGTTTTTCAGCTTTGTTTATCTGACAGCTTACTATTAGTTCAGCTTTGTTTACCTGACAGACAATTAGATTCAAGTTGTATCTCAATATTAGCCAATCACAACGTCCCTATGAACGCACTGCGAAGGCTGCCATGCAGTCGTGCGCTAAGAAACAGACTTGTTATCATAGCAGTGCTCCGTCATTAGATAAAAAACGTTTATGAATATGGGGGATAGTCTATAATTAATTTATTAAATAAATTTAATGGCTGCATATTATGATTGAATTTTGAATCGTAAAAATAAAACAGTTCAGTTTATTCAATTCGTTCAGTTTATTCGATTCATATTATAATCATAAATCATAGTTAATAGATTTCATTATTTGAATTATTATGTTGTTTAATTGCAAAACTTGACGATAACATTTTATTCCAATCTCTGTATTTACAAATATGTAATATTGACCTAAAATAATTAGCTTCTTGGAGATACCGATTTTTTTTTAAATTTCCTCTTAATGATCTATTTTTATCTTAAATATGAATAGTTTTTTACTTAATAACGAAATACCTTTTTTCCATCCAAATTTGAACTAGTTAACTTTTTGAAGTAGTTAATTGGACTATTTATCGGTATGCAACGATTATTATTTATTGAATTTGAGGCGAGTTTAAAGATTTTATGTGCAGGCGGTAATTTGCTTTTATTAGAGTAATATTGAAAGGCCAACATTTTTATTGCTGCAGATGTTGTTTGAAAAATATAAATAATTCACATAAAATGGTTTGTTAAAAAGGGCATTTTTATGAATGTTTGTATTGACGCCGGTTTTACGTGGACGCATTTATCGTTAAACTGAGTATATTGTTATGCTATTGAATTTCGAGGCATTTAAAGATTATAAGTTGATTGATGATGCGTTGATTTGAATTCTTATTTCAGTAATATTTGCAAGGCTAACATTTTATTGCTGCACATGTCCACTTTGTAAACTTTAGTTACTTTTTTAGCCAATTATTTAGTTTTCGCTCAGTTAAAACTCAAAGCCTATAATCAATTTACAGTTATTGAATTTATTATTGATTTAATAGCTGCATATTATGACTGAATTTTTAAATTGTAAAATTTAATTAAATAGTTCAGTTTGTTTAATTTTTTCAATCGAATCATTGTTATTCATTTCATTATTAGAAATTGATATTTTTTCTCCAAATTCTTTATGCTTTTTTGAACATTTTATTTACTTTTTAAAGGACATATCCGCTTTTTGTATGGGCGCTGGTTTTTGTTTCGAATAAATTCCAACTGTTGAATGGGTACATTTATATTTGTTTAGGGTAACATTTGTTTTTATATGTAATTTAATTTGTTTTGTGGCAACACGCCTCCACTTCCTTCTTCCTGTCACGGGCTGCCGGCGAGCAGCCACAATAATGTAGTTCTTTAAGTTTATGTTTAAGATATCAAATTAAATAACAGTGATCCGTCATAGTGGTTTTATTAACATGGTAGCAGAGCGTGGTTGCCTGCAAATACAAAGAAGAAAAGAAGATATTTTCGCAAATAAAGTGGAAACGTGCTATATATGCAATAAGCAAAAATGGCGTTTACTAAATGCAATGACGCAGTTATTCCAATATTCGACGGATCGGATTATAGTAGCTGGAAAATACGTATACTTAAGTTTTTGGAGTTTAAGAAATGTAAAGAAGCTGCCATACGAATCAAAAATGATTCGGATGATGTTGCAAAGTGGGAAGAGATGGATATCCAGGCAACGAACTACATTTATAGTGCAATAAGCAACAAGCAACTCGAATATATATGCGACTTAGATTCCGCATGCAAAATATTGGCAAAATTTGATGAAATGTACCTGCAGAAATCATCGGCACTACAGATTATATGTCGCAACAATGTAGAAGCAATAAAATTATCGAACTATTCGCAAGTAAGTGTATTTTTGACGACTTTGAGAAATCAATAAATCAGTTAAAACAAGCCGGCGCGACGGTAAGTGAACAAGAAAAATTAAATTATATGTTAAAGGCCTTACCTCGTAATTACAGTCATATTGGAGATCTAATAGACGTTTTACCAGAAAAAGACAGAACTGTAGATTATTTGAAAAGTAAAATTATGTTAAAATCATTGGATAAAGAACCTGAAAAATGTAATGAACCATCACGCGACAACTCAAATGTTTTAAAGCTCACACTAGTAGTTCTGCATCACCTAATAAAAACTTTAAATGTTTTACCTGTGGAAAACCTGGCCACATGCAAAGAGATTGTCGACACAGAAATGTTAACAGTGGTAGAGGAAATGGATTTATTAGATTTAATAATAATCGTGGACATCAACGTGGATCATATTATAATTCAAGAAATATTAGAGGAAGAACTTATAATAATAAATCCAGTAATGAGAGTGGTGGTAATAATTTCCTTGCAACTATTGAGAATAATAATGTTTCAACTTCAAGTAAAATATATAATATTGAGCAGTCTGGCCACTTAACTTGGTTATTAGATAGTGGTTGTACAGATCATATAATTAATACTGATGAGTACTATCATTCATGTGAAATATTACAACAACCTATTAAAGTAAAAGTTGGTGATGGAAGAATATTAGAAGCTACAAAGGTCGGAAAAATACAAACTTATTTTATGGTCTATGGAAAAAAGTCTGAAGTTGTTTTGAACAATGTTTTCTATGTCAAAGAGATGAAAGCAAATTTATTGAGCTATTCAAAGATTACAGACAATCATAAAATTGTTTCCAGGGGACGACAATCAAAAATATATAACGTCTATGGAACTATTATAGCTATAGCAGTGAAAGAAGATAGACTGTATAAATTAAAAGGTTATATAAATGCAAGTACATTACATGCTAATTTGGTGAAGAAATCCAAGTATGAGCGGTGAAGGGAGAAATTACATAGGATGCTTGGTCATATAAACTTTAACAATTTGAATACTATGTGTACAAGTGAATTATTGAAAGGATTACCAAAGGAGATTGAATGTAAGTACATGAAATGTGCTATATGTATTGAAAATAAAATGCATAACTTGCCATTTAAAAATAATAGAAAACGAGCACAGGATATATTAGAAATTGTACACACAGATTTAAATGGGCCACACAGAACTACAGGTTTTAATGGTGAAAAATATTTCTTAAGTTTTATAGATGACTATAGTAAGTTGGCAAAAGTTTATTGTATTCCGTCAAAAGATAAAGTATATAATTGTTTAATGCAGTATGTTAATGAGATACAAAATTTAACTGGGAAAAATATTAAAGAATTGAGATGTGATAATGGAAAGGAATACATTAATAAAAGAGTGTTTGACTTTGCAAGATCAAAGGGAATTATGATTAAATCTTGTCCGCCATATGTGCATGAATTAAATGGCACAGCAGAGAGGTTCAATAGATCAATAATGGATATGTCAAGATGTCTATTGGCAGAGGCAAAAGTGCATAAAAGATTTTGGCCTGAAGTGGTTATGGCCGCAGCTTATTTAAAGAATAGAACATTAACAAATGGCACTATAGAAAGGAAGACGCCTTATGAGATATTTTTCAAACAAAGGCCAAGCATTGAAAATTTAAGGATATATGGAAGTAAAGTATTTGTTAGAACACCAGAGGAAAAGAGAAAATGTAAATGGGACAGGAAAGCCGAGCTTGGCATACTAATGGGCTATACAGATGTTGGATATAGAGTATTAATAAACAATAGAATAGTTGTAGCAAGACATTGTGATATAATTGAAGATGATGTAATGTGTATTGGTCTCCGATGAGTAATGAGAGAAGAGAAAAATGATAAAAGTAATAGCCAGCCGAATAAATTGGAAGAGAAAATTATAGAAGAGAAGAAAGAGACTAATGCAGAAGAAAATAATGAGAAAATTAATGAAGATTTGAATGCTGAAACAAATGAAAGTTATGATGATAATAAAGTAATTGAAACAAGAAATCGGCGTAAAATCAAGCCACCAACTCGGTTTGATGAAGAATTTGGTTATTATTGTATAACTGTTAACTATTGTGATGCTATGATTCCAGATAATTTTCAGGAGGCAATAACTAGCGATGAAGCAAAAGAATGGACTGAGGCTGTGAATGGTGAGATGAACAGTTTGGCAAAAATGAGACCTGGAGACTTGTAAGTAAACCAGCAGACAAACAGCCTTTAGATGTGAAATGGATATACAGAAAGAAAGCCGAAAATAAATTTAAAGCTAGGTTAGTAGTAAGAGGTTTTCAACAAAAAGATTTTATTGATGATATATATTCACCCGTTGCTAAAATGCAAACTTTAAAATTGTTATTGTCTTATTGTTGTCAAAATAATCTTAATATACATCAGATGGATGTTGAAACTGCTTTTTTAAATGGTAAAATTTTATCTGAAGTTTATGTAAACCAGCCAATTGGTTATTGATGATGGCACTGATAGAGTTTATAAATTAAATAAAACATTATATGGTTTAAAAGAAAGCCCTCGGGCTTGGTATGAATGTGTCAATAAGTTTTTAACTAGTCTTGGATTTCAGAGAAGTAAATATGACTTTTGTTTATATTTTAAATTGGATACTAATGTGAGGTGTATACATTTTTGTTTATATGTTGATGATTTGTTAATATGTTGTAAAGATGAAAAGGTAATGAGTAATATTAAAACAAACTGTTAAGTAAATTTACTATGAAGGATATGGGTAAAGTTAAAGAATACATTGGAATACATATTGATTATGATTATAAAAAGAATAAGACCATGACACTGAGTCAGGAATCATATATAGAATCATTAGCTAAGCGTTATAATATAATAAATACAAAGTTATATACTACACCAATGGAAGTAAATCTTAAACTAGAAAACTGTAATATAAATGAGAATGTAAAATATAGAAATTTAATTGGAGCACTTTTATATATTAGTTCAGGTACAAGACCAGATATATCGTTCAGTGTTAATTATTTGAGTAGATTCCAAAATTGCTATAATGAGACACATTTTAAATATGCTTTGCGAGTACTTAAATATCTTTACTTAACAAAACATATAAAATTAATTTATAACATGAATATAAATTCTGATATGTTAGATTGTTATGTAGATGCAGATTTTGCAGGAGATATTGTCAGTAGGAAATCAACAACAGGATTTGTAATTAGACTGTTTGGGAATGTAATATTTTGGAAATCAAAGAAACAAAATTGTGTAACAAAGTCATCTACATTTGCTGAATACATTGCGCTGTCAGAAGCTGTTACTGAAATTAAATTGATAGTTTGTTTAATTAATGAGATTTGTCAGAAAGATTGTAAACCTGTAAAAATATATGAAGATAATATTGGAGCTCAAATTATTGCTAAATACGGAAATTTCACAAAAATTCAAAACATATTGAAGTTCATTATCATTTTGTTGTTGATAGTGTTATATTTGGTTTAATTGATGTTATAAAATTGCATCTGATCAAAATATAGCTGACATTTTAACAAAACCATTGGGAAGTAATAAATTTAATAAATTTAGAGATATGTTAAAGTTGTTGTAAAAGTAAATTATCTTTCAGATGGATATTATGTTGAGATAAATATTGGTTTAAATTGTTTAATTAAAAGATGATAATTGTAATATAAAAAAAAGTTACAATTAATATGTTATACTGAAGGTAATGTTTATAGAGCTATTGTTTTAATTTAAAATACTTGATATGAGTGAGTGTATGAGTATGATTTGGTTAAAAAATATAAATGTAAGGAGGCATGTTGAATGGGTACATTTATATTTGTTTAGGGTAACATTTGTTTATATGTAATTTAATTTGTTTTGTGGCAACACGCCTCCACTTCCTTCTTCCTGTCACGGGCTGCCGGCGAGCAGCCACAATAATGTAGTTCTTTAAGTTTATGTTTAAGATATCAAATTAAATAACAGTGATCCGTCATAGTGGTTTTATTAACAATAATAATAGCTTTGTATTATATACTTGCCCACTGCTGAGCACGGACCTTCTCTACTACTGATAGGGATTAGGCCTAATAAGGATAAGTTTAGGTAAAATAAAAAATACATATATAGGTATTCCTAAAGTAATAAGTTATCTATAATGATTTCTTATTTTTACGTGAATTCTAGACACTGAAATAAAAGTATTTTGCGGATTTTATCGCGGTTTTTTGTATTATAATTTTCTCCCGACATTTCGAAGACTGCAGCCTTCATGGTGTTCTCGAACGTAAAAGTTTAATTATATTCTTACTATATCAAGAGTTGATAACCGAGTACGGTGGGTATTTGGCTTACTTCTATTATATTTCTTTTAAGCGATCACCTTAGCCGTAGCGGTGATATTATTATGGAAAACTATATTGTTTCTGGAGCGTCAGCCCCAGTCCCTAGCCAAATTAATTTTTGAGTCCACTAGTTAACGCTTTCATACCATATATTAAAGTACATTTAGTTTATTTAAACACGCACTTATTAATTATTTTGTAATTTTTCACCTGTTGCTTAGTGATGTAGGTATTACAGTCTAAGCTACTTACTGAAGTGACATCACTTATCATCACATCGCTTAGTTTTTATTTCGGCGATTGTCACTTCCGTCCACTTTATGTCCCGATGGCATCAAGTTGATCATATACTATTAATTAGTTGTAATATTATATAAATAAATATATTGTCAAGAGATCCGTGTCATTATTGATGTGTAGCCGTCACACAACCATTTATACATCACCAATTTCCATTTAGCGCTAAAAGCAGCTATTGGCATATGAATTCGGCTTGCTGAGTTTTTTTAAGTGACCTATATTGAGACTTCAAAAATCTCACTATAACTGAAGACTCTTTCTCATGATAGCTAATGTGACATCATACATGCTAACCCAATAGGCCGCACAACACCTGAAGACCCGTGCGCACTACGACAAATGTCCGGTTTCGTTCGTCAAACGACAGATCCGAAAGGACTCGATTGACGAATGGAGCCGGAGATACGCGGACGGAGGGACGGCTTCGGTGACGAAGCTATTCTTTCCGGACGCGGTCGAGGCGCACAGGGTCGTAAGGCGGATCGCCCTGGATGCTACACTGACGCAGGTGTTCACGGGGCACGGCGGGTTCTCCGAGTACTTGCATCGGTTCAAGTGCAAGGAGAGCCCGGCGTGCCAATGTGACCATTTAAGGCAAACGCAGCAGGCGAAGACTGGTACTGGGTTTCAAGGCACGACATTCTGAGATCACCCTCCGCAAGCCAGAACCAACATCGATTGCGCGTACGAGAGGCTTTAACAGATCTCAAGATAAAAGATTCTTAAGAAGAAAGAAAGAAGATAATATATAAAAAGCTGAAATCTTCACAAGCACCCCTATTCAAGAACAACACAGAGAGAAAGAAGCAAATAAACACGAGAATATGACCACAGATGCAGTAAATAAAATTATAAAAAATATTAAGCCTTCAAAAATTAAGAAAATAAAGATGAAAACATTAAAAACGGGACCTAAATTAAACAAAAGTGTTTTGAACGAGTACCAAATTAGTAATCAGTAGTAAATTTTTGAAGATCCACCAACAGAGGACTGGATTAAATGTAAAGAATGTGAAATGTGGGCTCATGAAGCTTGCACTTTATACTCAGACAGTCATCCGTACCTACTATTGTGACATGTGTCAATAATAGTTTAGGTAATATAAATTATGACTTAGTCTGATTCGAAAAGACTGATAATTATTATGAAGGCAAACCTGTTATTTAATGTTGTGCTTAGAGGCATAAGTAGATTTTAAATCATTATTTTTACTACTACCCGTTTTGCCCAAAAGCCTTACCCGTTTTAGGCACCCCTCTAGGGCAAAACGGGTTTTGTTAAACTTTTAAATTATGGTATTTTTCTTTAAAAATGAAGATATTTTGTTAAATTTTAGAATTGTTTTTTAAAGTGAATTAAGTATGGAACTGTGATAATTCAAATAAAAGTTCGAAATATATTAAGAACCTGCTTTTCTTTTCTTCTATCCTTAGCTTACCCGTTTTTGGCTTATCTCCCCTAAGTAATGTATAATGTATATAATGACTCAGTCCATCATTTATTGTTAGTCAATTTGATCCTTAAAACCACCTTTGGTTGATGGTTATTTATTTTTTTCAAACGTAATGTCAATATCATTACTTGTCACATTAACAAATCGTCATCAATAACACGCATAAGAAATTACTATATCTATTGTTAGCACACCAAATCTTTTGACCGCCACTGAATAATGATTTATATAGGGTCACCACAACAGCCCCATTCTCCGTAATTTACATACAATGCCAGCTCGAGAAGCGGGTTGCAAAATAATAAACAAAATCCAACTCTCCAAATTAAACGAAAAATATTGAAAATCTTACAAAAGGAGGCCAGTGATTGCCTACCCATAATGTACAATTATGCACACAAATATAACATTTAAATAAAATTAACAAAAGTATTCATTTGTATATTCTGGCTTTCTACTACGTATGTGAGTTTTATATAAAATTTACAAAAATAAGCAAAACATATTTTATGTTGTTCTCAAATTTACCTATTGTATAATATACTGAAATATACAAAATTTCTATGTTGCCAGTGATATGTAAATCTTCTATATACTTATAATAAATCTGTAGAGAGGTCAATTCTGTACATGAAATATATTTCCAAAATAACTATCAGGGGGTGATTAGGGATCGATACTGATGCCAAAAATGCAATTAGTAAATTTTTGTCTGTCTGTCTGTATAACCGTTATAGAAACAAAAACTACTCGACGGATTTTAACGAAACTTGGTACAATTATTTGTCATACTCCTGTGCTGGTTATAGTATACTTTTCATCACGCTACAATTAATAGGAGCAGAGCAGTGAAGAGAAATGTTGGGAAAACGGGAGAAGTTATTCCATTTTTTAAGCTTCCGTCGCGTGTGCAACCTTAATGGTTACAGCTACACAGAAATCATGTATGACGGAAATGTTCTCCTTAAAATTATGTAAAAATATCCCACGACAGCATATGTCTATCTTTTATGGTTGACTCACAATAACACGTGTAACTCCCGATAGCTTAGCAGTTCGAAGCTTTCTCATTATATTTGTCTACTCTTACGTTTATAACACTCAGTCATCCCTAATTAAAAAAGTTAACATTATTAAATATTCCATAAAAAGAATCATAGAAATCGGTATAGAAACACCAAAGTTATACATGAAATACGCTAATAATAAGCCATCATACGTGAATACTGAATCATGCTATAAGGATTATTTCTGTATATATATGAGGTCGCGAACGCACAGGCAGGCGGCTTGCTTGGCACCTAGAGGCTAGCGAATCACCTAGCGAGTAGCTTCGTAAAACGAACATTCTCGAACGTTCGCGACCGGCTCCATTTTTGAAGTCCGAAATCCACGCGGGCGAAGCTGCGAGCGGAAGCTAGTAAAAAATAAATAAAGTCCATTTGTTCAAGTGCAAGTAATGACACAATTAAGCATGCTGAATGCGGCGCGGTGCGGTGCAGTGGCGCAGTGGTGCGGCTTGTTTTGGTTGGGGAACGAGTTGTTTAGGCGGGTGTCGTGAACTATGAATGGGCTGCGGGCTGCTGAGCTCAGCCCAGCAGTGACCAGACGAAGCGTAGACGCCGCCGGCTACACGCGTCCGGGGTCGCAACGTCCTCTTGCACTCCGACACTATCGCGAGTGATATTACCAAAGTTACGCGTCTCGCTCAAAACTCTAGCGAAATGATTATGGTGAGTTTATTTTCATTCACATTTATATTGGTTGTTTTAGTGATTTCGATTTGTTATTGAAAATAATATAATACCTAAGGTGTTAATTAGAGGACTTCTTTGGAACTAAGTATATTCTTTTGTTACAATTTTGATACTTGTCAATGGTTGGTCTCTTTTGTTATCGCGTTAAATAATTATAACGTTATTTAAATAATTTGAAATATGCACGTATAAAAGAACTTATTTAATCAACATTTTTCATAATTCATCATGTAGACAGTGTGTGGATATGCAATTGTATTGTAAATTGTAGTAAGTACAATTTAGGTAAGCCAAAAATATTGTTTAAAGATTTATTAGAATTACTGAACTCAAAAGCTATTTACTATATAATATGAATACCAAAAACTTAATAAGATACTTATGCGTCAATACAAAAGACTTTAACGCGTGTAGAAAATGGGTCAGGAAAACTTCCCAGCCTCCTTTTGATTTACGATATAAATGTGTGTTATATATCTTAAAGTTGGATTGATGTTCGTATTAAATGTATATGTGTATGTTATCTATGTATATAATAATTATTCACAAATCAGTAACATAAGTCCTAGCTTGATTCCTCAAAAGGATGAGTAGAATTGCGTCTAGAGAACTAATCATGATTTGCCGAGCAAATTTCCATTCGTGATAGCAGAAACTTTGTTTCATTATTATCATAAATTCTTACCTCAGCCATATCATGTCTAGGTTTTAGAGTCTAAAATCTCTCACAAGTTTTAATGTCCGGAAATTAAATTCAACAGCTCATAGGTTTCAGCGTCTAGAAAGCCAAAAATGACAGTTGGCGCTGGTACTTGCTTCAATGTATATTTGTCACGTTACTTTCGAAGCTGTTACCTCAGACATTCAATGATTAATACGAATCTCTATCAAATTAATCACAATTTGAATTTCTTATTAAAAGCGATAGTTCGCGTTTTCAATGTTCTATGACGAATTTAAAAAGCGCAACGCAACGTACAGTCGGCTCTCGAAGCAGTGCTGCGGATGACGCGCGATCATGCGGGCCACCGCGCAGCAACGCGCTGCGCCGTGGCTGCGTGCACGACGCGACGTGAAGTAGCGCGCGTTCGCGTGGGCACATCTTCTGCTAGATAGTGTAGTCAGTGCCTAACGGCAGGTCAACGACATGCCTGTGTGAAAGTGTTATACCTTTTCTTCTTTACCCACACGCTACTGCATGATAGGCACGATAACACATCAGCTTTAGAGGAACTGAAATAACTTAATCTATATTTTAAGAGACTAGACGACGAGGTCCTTATTAATAAATTCCTGATATCGACAGCCTGACTGGCAGATAATGTACAATCAAACCGCGGGATCCAGAAGTATGAAATTTTTATACAAGAATAAGTACTTACACAACGCAAAAGTAAAACCTTTATGTGAGATAAATCCCATGGGGCACTCGGCTATACCCTCATAGCGTTGATTTGATCGAGGTTGAGATCATTGTTAGTTTAGACTTTAGAGATAGCCATGAAACAGTGCCGGAGACGAAGATCCATTAATTATATTTTATCACCACGGGTGAAATATGTATTGGTAAGAGTATCTGGGCATTGCGCCGGGGCCGCCGGTACAATGGGCGCGTGGGCGTCACATAGCCCGTGGCGCCACTCGGTCTGAGTCTGCGCCGTTCCCACGCCCTGTCCCCCGCACCCCTAAACCCCCGCCATCGCCGGCGGTCTCGTACATCACACTCGACATTTATACACAAATACATCAAAACTTTCACTGCCAATAGCTATACGAGTTTTTCGGAAACGTGTGAGTAACTCACGGAAAACGAGTTTAAAGTCCGCGGATTAGATAAATCTTCAAGTTCTTGAATTCATATGTAGGATTTTTTAACGTCTAAAGTAGACAATCAATATGGCATTTTTATTACAGTTTTCGATTGTATGTTCTTACTAAAAGTCGTACAAGTGTTAAGAACAAATAAATTATATCCTATGTTTATTATTTTTGTAGGTGAAGTAGTGTATTGTGTATATCTCTCCATATAACTACATAGACAAGCGAAGCACGTGGATAGGAACTTTCATCAATTTATCATAACTTCTATAAATCATGAGTCTCATGGTAGACAGGTAACCGATGGGCAGTTCCACCGGAACCCGGCTAGGAGTGACGTACAATGAAAAGGATTCTGTATTTAATAGTAGTTCAGTAGTTAATAGTTTTTATTTATCTATCCCCCCTTTTTGCGTCACAAACACCATATACTGACTCTATGGACTAATCGTGTAAGACGAAGACATGTTGTACCTCATTGAATTTAAATTTATCCCGAGCGAGACAAAAAAAGACTAGAAACTTTACCTAAATAGTATACCAAAAATATAGTTAAAAGAATCTTACTTCTTACTAATATATTAATATTATAATTGCGAAAGTTTATGAAATTTTGATATTTATAATATATTTGTTACAAATAAAAGCATAAACAAATGAATGGATTTGGATGATATTTGGCACTCGGGTGAACTATGTTCTTAAAATAACATTAATTTTATTTTTTCACATAGAGGGCGCTGGCGTCATACTGTGTTTTAGGAACTTTTGTAGCATGAGACGTGACTACTTCAACTTGTGTAGCAACGTATGCGCCCCTTTTTTGGCAGTGGAGTAAAACGGTGACATCTTTTGGCTTTCAAAATAACTAAGACTAATGACGATTATGCAAAGATACCTTATCCATAACAGGGAGTTATTCTTAGGTTTTATATTTTTTTTACAAATGGTGTAAGCAGATTACTTTGTGACCTAATAAATATTATTGGAAAACAATGTCCAATATAAACTGAGCCAATAAGGTATATCTTATAACGTATCATATAACGTAATGAAAGTGATACAATATACGGCGCAAGGCGGAGTTTTCACCGGTTAACATGAGAACCTTATGTTTAGTGGTAGGTTTTATTTATATTAGATATATTGCTATTTTTGTTTAGGTCGACAAATGAGCAAATGTGATGTAGTACAATGATCACTTACGCCCAAAATCACCCACTAGCTAGGAAAAATACAACATATATAGCGGAAATAGTACATTTAATAGAAATAGTACATAAGTAGAATAATAAAAAAATATAATTAAAAATTCAAATAGTGTAGTGCCATGCAGTGCTTTGTATTCATTAATATATATAATACGGAAAAATAAGTACTTACTTGATTAAAAACAACTGCTTGGTAAATTAAAAAAGCTTTTTACATGTAAGTCATTTATTTAATTGCTTATTTAATATTATTTACATTTTCTTTTACTACTAGCAACTTGTGCAAATATTACCGAACGAGTTTAAAAAATGCATGTACCACTAAAAAAATAAAAGACCTATCTAGGTTCTAAAAGTATTTTGTGCTATAATTACTAAGAGTTTAGAATTACAATTAAATAAAAAGCTGTGTTATTGTTGTACAATAGGGCCCTATATGCTTAACGATAATTACCTTGTAGGTGTAGGTATATAAACGCACAATGGAGTACATTGATTCGGGCCAAAACAAACCTCTGTGCCAAGAATAGAAATTAAACCAACGGTGTCTACCTGACCAGGCGACATAGACATCCAAACACACTTTCTGGTTTCTTTGCAATACCATACGGTATATTATGTTGGCTGTGATCTACAAGTATGTTAGTACCTACATTCTGTTACTTGTGTAAAACAAAATCGATACCTAGATAGGCATAAGTTAACTAAATATTAAATACATAGGAAAAGGTCGAGGGCAAAAGACCCAGAGGTCGAAACCCGAAGAGATGGTCGGACCAGATCTCTGTACAGCTGGAGTTCCCCACCAGAATCGCCCTACATCAGGCGACGCGGCGGAGCGAATCAACTGAAACACATTTCGAAACACAGAAGTCACGATCCACAGTAATGGGGGGAACGATTAAGAAGAGAAGAGAGGGAACTAGTCGAACCTTGGACAGGATTGTACCTAGGATAATCGATTTGTTTACATATCCTCGCGCTATAATATAATCTTGTATAAAACATTCAAAGTATCAGTTGTGGAAGTTCGATGTGAATGTAGTTGTGATTCGCTCAGCGCTCTGACTGTACAGATGAAATCAGGAAATTATTAGTTTCTTATTTTAAAAGTAATATCTTTACAATTTACTTTTCATATATTAAATAATACGAGGAGTAAAAACTGTACAGATTTTTAAACACATTGTCTTCACAGACTAAGCTTAAAATTAATGCATGTTTTATATAACTTTTTAATAAAAACCTTTCTATATTGTATCTTGCCCATTGAACTAAAGACGTACCTTTGTCACTGGCTTTCTGACTTATTTGATATTTATTGATTGGCTTGTGTTTGCTCGCGGCTTCGCCCGAGTCGAAGATTTTTTCTGAAATGAAAGTCCCGCTAATACTTTTCCATCATAAAAAATAGCCTATGTACTATCCAGGGCCATAAACTATGTACATCCTACGAAATTTCACCAAAATCTATTCGATAGTTTTTGAGCTTATTGCGTTCAGACAGTCGGACGCGGCAGGAGAGCTTTTTTATAATGTAAAAGGAAATAAACCCATTTAACATTTAATAAATATTCTTTACAACAAAGTAAAATCGATTCTAAAAACTACTGCAATCCAACAAATAATTAAACTACACAAAAGAAATATAATCCTCTTTTCAATTCATGTTTTTAATGTTTATACGCACATTGAATATTTTTTTGTAAGTCAGTGCCTAGTTTAATTGGAACATCGTTTTTGTGTATTTGTTAGTTACTTAGTTTAGCTTGCAATTTCAAACATCAGTATTTATAATATGCTGATATTATAAAGCATCAGCACATTAGAATAGCGCTGATATTGAAGCTATACCGAACTCAACAAGAAGAGAATCATCAAAATCCACTTTGATGTTGAGATTCCCCTCTGTATATTAGAAGTTCGAGGTCTTATACAAATTAAAAAAATGGACCATTCCGAAGCCATAGCAAAACGAACTCGAAAATAACCATTTTAAATCGGACCGAATAAAATATTATCGCTGAATAATCACAAAAAATATTACGATGAATAAATATTAGAATTCTGGCTTGGTAAAAGATTTTTTTACATGTCTTTTGCATTTTTTTAACTATATTATAAACAATCAGCAAACTGTCAGAGGTATAAAATTTGTCTTGTAAGGTAATTAGTCCAGTGACTTATGTCTTTTGACTTGTTTCAGCCTGGTAAAGTTTCTTTCACTTTTCATCGAATTAATCAGTAATATGATAGAATGTTTCTGTAATCTGTACTTATAATGTTTGTCACCTCATAACTCTGTATTTATATTTTGGAAGGGTATTCTTTCAGATTACTCTCATAGAAATGTTATAAAAATCGGTTCAGTAGTTTGATTTAATACTATAAATATTTGTTTTCGTGTGACTTTTTCAGTAGTGTCCTACGGTTTTGTTGGGTCTTTTTCTTACATAATATATACATAGCATCACGCCTTTTTTCCTTTTTAGGCTTAGGCAATTTTGGAGTTAATGACTTATGAATATTTTAACTTAAAAAAAAGATTTTAGTGTATTTAGTGCTAGCTGTAGACGGCAAACGAGGTGCCATGAGTCACCAAACCACAACTTTTTCGGTTCCATAACACCTCTAGAAGTAACATATTAAGGATTTGTTTCGACACTAAATAAATATACGTCTTATTAGTAATTTATTTCTTTAACCACATACCGTCTCTATATTGCTTCTAAGACCGAAAAATAAAATATTCTATGCTCCTTGTTAAGTAACTTGACTGTTAGTACAACGCTAATATTTGCGGAAAATATTTATAAATACGTAATAAAATCAACTACTTTAATTTCTATACAGTAAGAATTCTATGTACCATTTATGTTCGAATTATAATTGGAAGCATCGAATCACAATTTGGGATATTATCAGTAAAAAACATTTTAGAGACTCATAAAACCTTAGGTGTCAGGTACATATGGGTTTCTTTTTAGATTTTTAGAAAAACAATTAAGTAACAAAAGTGTGTATTTAAAATGAAACTTTTATGGCATAGGAAAAGTGAAAGGACAATCGTAACAGGGCAAATTAGATGCAAAATGCTTAAGTACGATTCCCGTCAAGTAACGCCTGTGTTAATGATTCGGCACACGTGCTGCTTTCACTGCGATCGCATGAATCGTATCCTGGTTGTTGCTCCTTAAAATCCATTATAAATCACTGTCAGGATATTATATTTTCGTGTTAATCTTATATTAAAAATTTAATTTTCTCGTTTACAACCTTTTTTGTTTAAAACCAACTGATGATTCTGAGACTCCGAATCTTAACTAAATAATTTTTAAATATCTATGAACTAACACAATGAACTTAAGAGTGCCACCTAAATTCATTTATAGAATTAAGTATAAACATTTTATAACGTAACAATAATCAGATAATATCAATAGGTACAGATGTTAACTTTTAAGTAATGAAAAATTAAACTTGGAGAGTCTTTTTCAAGACAGTCATTGAGGTCACGTATATCGTATACTGCCATATATAAATTGGTTAAAACATTAAAATTTGCTGGTCTTTCATC
>NW_023593613.1:0-18598 GCF_014839805.1 Manduca sexta
CGGAAATAAAATGTTACGTTTTATTTAATTTTGTTTTCCATATTTTAATGAAATTAATTCAAGGCCGCATCGCGATCCTCATCGGTGAGGTTAAATAGGCCCTAACCTAGCTAACCTACCTACCTAAATGTTTTTATGCTTACAGGGATAGCATACAAGTCAAATGATGTTGGAAAATGTTTCTCTACTTTAAGTGAGATGTTTTAATTCACGTCAGCCAGTTGCATAAGTTCCGCGAGCCGCAATTTTCGGTATAGCTGGTCTAACTACAATGTATTTCAATTAAAGATCAACGTGAGTCCTGCATAAGTAGCAATCAAAAAACTTAATACCTATTCACCTGTCACTCCATAAAAAACAATTTCAGATTTACGTTTCAGCTATGTCTAATAAGGAAAAAAATACGCACGCACACTCGGTATTTACTGCGAAGTTTGTCATCGAATGATTAATTCTTTTCGAATAACACTGGGTTTTTCTCTGAAGGGGGTTTTGTGGTTATATTTTTTAAAGGATTTGGAAGTTGTCACATGAAAAAAACTTTTTTACGATAGATTCCTAAGTAAGAGTGGCAAATGGTTCATTATAACCTAATTATTGAATTACTAATTGATCTAAAATGTAATTATTAGAACGATTTCCAGGCCGCATTGAGCACATTATGAGTACCTTAAATTGTGTCGGGTTCTCTTTTAAAAACTTTCATTTCAATTTCTTCATTTCTTTTGTTTCTGTAGGTTGGTTTATAAAAGGTCATAGTACCTATAAATCTAAAGTTTCTGTAGGTATGGAAGTGCTTTTTTTGTGGATGGGATTGCCAGTGGTACTAAGTGGTAAAGTTCGGCAAGCCTGAGGCTGCAAAGCACAAAGCACGCACAAAGCCAGGATAGCGAAATACACAAAGACAGATTAACTTCGGTGTAGTAGTTGTCGCTGTAGCTTTATGTTAAATGGTTGAATTAAACTGCGTTAGTGCGTATGGGTAGTGGGACACTAACTATCAAACGACTAACCTAATGATAATATAATAATTCTATTACATATAAAAATGTATTGTCTCGGTGGCGGGGTTGCATTACGGTACGACTGTGTTGAGGTCTGGGGTTCGATCGCCGGGTCAGGCAGTGATGATGGGTTTTTCTACTTAGCATCAGCCAGTATTAGTCTGGAATTTGCGCCCAAAATAGCGATAGGCTCGTCACCTATCACTTTTATAGGACGAAATAAACACGGCGGAAAGTGTGTGTATTTCTTGCGCCCCTGCCTACTCCTAGGGGGATAAATAAAAATTATAGGAAATAAATTATATAGTTCAAAATTAAATTTGTAAAGACATGAAATGATATCATTCATAACATGAAATGATATTGATAATGAAATTTCACCTGTCGTCGTTTCCTGAACGTTACTAGGGTATCTGTTTTCCTAATTTATACAATAAAATATGTAAACCGAATTAATGTAATGATAAAATAATAATAAAAAATGTGATCAACTTCTAACGCGACTTACTTTGAAGGAGAATGAACAGTCACAAATATTTATAGTTCTAAAAAATAACAGTTGCTAATACGTGGTTCAAAGCACGAATAATAAAAACACTGAATGAAGTGAGTCACTGTTACGATGCACATGTAATATTTTCTTGAAATACATGAATAAGCCGGCTTTTGTAACCTAAAGGCTAAGACTGCCGTCCATCTGACATGTATGGGACTTTTAAAAGTACTATATTTTTGTATCGCAAAAACGAACGCATAGTTTCAGTTTTTTATTAATAAAAGCCTAACCCGAGGCATAGTTTATTGCATACGAGGTACGACTACCGCCCTAATGTCGCGGTTTCGAATCCCAGGTTGGGCAAATTGATATTATATTTTTATATTCAGTACCACCCTGGACTGGACATTTTAGCTCGATATGGTGATAAGCTCGCCGCGTATCACAACATATCATGGAACACACATCAATGGCGATGGGTGAATTTTTCAAAAGGTAACCCGATGCAAAACACATTGCCTTAGTTAACATATTGCGGCCAATTTAACAGAAAACAAAACCAAAGACGAAAGTTAATAAATCTAAAAGGAAGTCGGTAGGAATCGGGTTCTATGGGCACCTTGCCACTGAAACACATGGCAAAGAGTGGATGCTCTGGTTTCACATCCGCCTTGGAGTATAAAGGCATGATGTGTGTTTTGCCTGTTAATAACAGCTATCTTTAACTGTCCTTTCCTCCTCTCTTACAAATTATAATATAGTAATAATGTCAGCCCTGTATTAAATACCGTCCCACTGCTGGGCCAGGTCTGCTACTGAGAAGTATTAGGCCTTAATCCAACAGTCTGGCCTAGTGTAATTGGCAGACTTGACATACCCTCAAAATTCTTATACTGAACGATGTTTTTCTTCGCCGTTAAAGCAAGTGATAATTCACAAATACACATATAAATCTACAATAAGTCACAGGTGCCCTTTAGGTTTAGAACCTGCAGACATTCGTCTCAGCAGTCCGTTCTACGGCCAGGTATCCCCGCTTTTACGGATTACCAAACCCTAAATACCTAAATACGTCAACATAGGTCTATCGACAACTAATCTACCATCTCATAAAACAAGTATTGTGATATAAATTATTATTCTATGTCATGAAATAGTGTGGATATATAATAATAAAACTTCGTATTAATTGATCTTCAAAGAATTCATTCACTAAATTAACTTATTCATCTAGTTACATGTAATTAGGGCCAAAAAAATTTAAGTGATTAATTTAATGAGGATTGTATTTGTGAACAATTGCTTCATCTGTGCCAAAGCGATTCAGGATCAAGTAATTCGCGTACAAGCCGACAACCGCGGGTTTATGTTGTACGTAATGAGAGTACAAAAAATATTATGAACCTTATAAACACACGTTCTGATGACGTTGCAATGGACATTGCTTAACATTGAATTTCTTAACATTTTCGCTTATAACTTTTTATTTATAGTTCTACGACAAAAAGTTACTGGACCAAAGTTGTAGAGAATTTAATTTGCAACAAAAATGTTTTTTTTGGCAGATAAATAGTTTATGAGATACATCGTAAAACCATTTCAACCCCTATTTTCAAGATGGCGGTGGGACAAGGGTGGCGACCCCACAAACTTGGTTTTAGCTTTACACTGACCCCCCCTACACTTCAAAAAAATAAAATTGCGTCCTCTAAAAAACGCAAGGTAAGGCCTAAAAAATGGAACATTTCAATGGACTATATATTTTTGCCGTCAAGCAGCAAAGTTGAAAACACATGACGAATAACACATTAGTTCTTTGTGGCTAGGAATACATTGTTACTACTAAGGACTACGAGAAACAACGCGATGTGTTTAACTTAAACGAAATTTTTAATTATTTCTTTTTTGATTGATCACGTGATAAAGTATTTTTCTTTTATTATACAACAGTATTATTATCAACAAGAATTATAAAGGTACACCATAAATAAATTATATAGCAACAATCGAATACCTAAAATTATAAAGTCTGGTTTACAAAGCTGGTTAATGCACAACTTCTATATTATGACCAGTATCATTAAATTCTTTACAAGTTATGAGTAGAGATTCGCCCATCCTTTACCGAAAAACACGACAAAACTTTGATTAAAAACAAAACGTTTATTGGTAACGGTGTTAATGTTAAATCATTTCGCCTTGAAACCAAAGGAGTATTATTAAGAATTACGTATCATATACTCGATACGCCGAAGTGGTATCTCCGATATCCACAGTACGATTAGATACCGGAGTTTCCTGCGAACAAAATAGAATATTTTACTTTTACTTTCTAGTAAATTAATATTATGAATCAGTGTTTAATGACGCGGTTTTCAATTATTTGTTTGCATAAACAAGGTAATCTTGTACTGAAATGCCTTTTGTTATTATTATTGACCGTATCGCTTGTTAGTGCTTCAAACGGGCCGGCATAATTGTGGCGACTGGGAGGGGTAATCATCAATGCTCGGTCGACACTCACCCCACTCCCACTCACCATTGGGTGCAGTGTACTACCTTAACGGTGTACGAATAAAAATGGAATGTTAAGTACTTGTATACCACAATCTCTAGATAACTATCTATCGATATCTAACTCTAACACTAAGAACTGTTATACGAGGAATCGAATCCAAAAGTAATTTTGAAGCAACGAAATTTCACTTCTCAGGATGGTGAAGCAAATAACTATACCTACTGTCATTAAAACCTAAAAACAAGGCTCGCAAGCCGCTGAAAAGAAAAATAAACTGAACAGTGCAATACCTACAGAACCTACTACCCTACCTGTACGGACACTATAATATAACCCTACATCTTAACATTGCCTGTGTGCTATGGTGGCTATAGACTAAATTGTGGTATGATGCCTATCCAAATGGCCATCCGTCTACAAAAACGCTATTGGACATGAAGAAGATTACTAAATTATTAAATTATGAGGATAAGTATAAAGAACGTTCTAGAACATTTATCGAACATGTAATTTGCCTTAATTTCTGAATATGGTTCGATTTTCTGCGGCCATGTTCTCAAAAGATTACGTGTACGCCTTGACCCAGTCCACAATGTAGACATTGCGAAGAGTCGTTACCATCTGCATGATGTTTGTTTCTTTTAGTAATACATATCATATTTAATGTGCTAACTATTTCGGGTATAAAGAAGCGTGCGGAGAAAGGGGACATTCATAAAAAAAAAACTACCAGGGCATTTTCTTATTTCTACGTTTAAAGATAGCCTCGTTGGTTGTGGAACGGACTGCCGAGACGAATGACCGCAGGTTCAAATCCTAAAGACACACACCTCTGACTTTTCTAAAAAAATTATATGTGTATTCTTTTGTGAATTATCGCTTACTTTAACGGTGAAGGAAAACATCGTGAGGAAACCTGCATACCTTGAGAAATTCTCTATAGGAATTTTCTTGAGTGTGTGAGGTCTACAAATCCGCATTGGGCCAGCGTGGTGGACTAAGGCCTAATCCCTCTCAGTAGTAGAAGAGGCCCGTAACCAACAGTGGGACAGTATATAATACAGGGCTGATATTATTATTATTATTATTGCGTTTAAAGGCTAATTGACTCAAGCTACATTTTTCCCGTCCCACTTTTAGGACTTGCTAACTCTGTCTACTAAAGGTAGCTCTGGTTTAGTGGAAATATATGTAAGTTGAAATTATAGAAGTTATTAATTACCTACACCAAAATAATAAACATAATTCCAAGAATAATTACACTAATATAGTTCATTCGTTTGAGAACTATGCAATTGACATTGACGGCTGCAGAGATACGCAGGGTAAAAAAACCTTATGACGCCTCTGTGTTATTCGAGATTAAAAAGATAGTTTTTAAGTATTTGTTTATTTGTGCATTTTTTTAGTATCATTGAAATGATTCACATTGTGTTTTATTATTATAAATATTAATCATCACGTAATAATCAAATATTTCTTTTTACTACAACTTTTTCGGAAAAAGATTTAAACGCGAGCAAAAGATGTACTCTATATTAATTGGTTTAATATTGAATAATGGACTTTAAATACTTAATAATAACTTTGTCGATGGCATAATTGTATTACGTTATGACTACAGTTTTTAGGTCTCTGAACGATATGTCGATTGGCTCGTCCCCTGACACATCATGGAACGGAATACACACTGTAAAAAGTGGGTGCACCATTTTCACCTCTATCTATGTGTGTGTTCTACTTAATATTGCATACTAAACTTTATTTTTAAGTTCTATAAAGCTCTTTTTATCCCGTAACAAAATAATGTTATCTCATTTTTATGCCATTACCTTTCTTCCGGAAAAGACTTTTAAACGCGAGCGGGTTGTCAACAAGACTTTGATATAAGTATTTTGTGGTTACTCATTAAAAAATATATGTGTAAATTCACATATAAATAGTCCAATGACTACTTTAACTCGTTTTTATTTTCAAGGTTTATTTTGAAGTAGCTGTATAGGTCACAAAGTTATTATGTTGGGTTTATTTTGACGAGGGTATACAATTCGCGAGAGTCACAAAAGGTTACTCCTGAAATTGATAGGGAATATTCGTAAAAGTAGTGGTATCCCTATTTAAAAAATACTTTTATATAACAATAGAAATATTATTTATACGATTACTCAGGGGCCAAAGGTGAAATTTTCCGAAAAGGAACCCGACACAACATATAGGTACTAATACACATATATGCGGTCTGCAAATCGTTCTAATAATAATTCGATTTTACATAAATTACGAAAGGGAAGCCGATAGGAATCGAGTTATATGGACTCTTCACCGCTACTATAACTAATCTGTAACTTATACACATTTATTGCTCCAAAAAATCACCCATTCTCAAGTTCCTATATACTAGTTTATAAACTAAAGAATCTTTCATAATGCATACGTATAAAGTAGGTATAGTATTTGATTGCGAGACGAAACGTGGGCTTTACTTCTAGACATAAACCTATCAGCATAATGTTACTACAAGGAAAATTTAAAGACCTCTAAAAATGCATAACGAAATTATTAAATTTCAAATTATCCTTATCGGTTAGGACGATGAGTCAGTAAACGAATCCGTCAGCCGGGAGTTTTGCTTTAAATGTAACACAGACAAGCACATAGTCCAAGGTACACGATCACAAATTGAAACGTTCGCGTAATACGTCATGATTATGATTTAATAATTATAATACGATTCACGTAATAGCCTAATTTAAATCTCGCTCTTGGTTTAAGCCAACCCCATTTGTACGTGACTGTTAGATATTAATAAATAATTATAGAATGGTTTCTAGCAACCCTCGCATTTAGATTGTGCGGCGCAAAATGACATAAATCTAAATAATAATAGAATTCGGAAAAATCTTGCCAAATAAAGGCTACAAAAAACCGTTGTATGATTGCGAGCTTGTCAATAAGAATGCATAAATCGATGTTGAAATTAAATTAACATAAATCAACATTTGTTACAATTAATTGTCTGTCATCTCCGTGACTGTTGCATTCAACTCATTAATATTAATAATGTAATGGTAAAACAAATAAAAGTATGTTAGCAATGTTAATTGCCTTGTGTGCACAGCTGACGGACCACTATCGCTATTATGTTTGGTGCAACATTGTCTTAAAATCTGAAAGTTTTGTGATTCACAACAGCGATGCCTGGATACGCCTCATTAACCTTCGCCAGTGTCAGCCGGCGCTGTCGCTCGTCTCGCCAGTTGTCGCCGTGATGTAACCGCACACACCTCTAATTACGCGCCGTGGTGTGGCGCAGCGGCCGGTTATCATCGCTCGCCGTCGCCGCGAGAGCGCCGAGATGCATAGCCCCTGGGTACGCCATCGTGGCTACCAGATGACGCCACGAACAGATAGAAATAGGGTCAGTGCTGTGTCGTTGATCCGACGCGAGGAAAGAGAGCCGCTTCCCCGCGCGCCGCCGTCGCTCCCCGCCGTGGCCTGCGCCCTCCTCGACTGTTGCGGCGCCCCACTGCCGATCATTCCGCACTCGACGCGAGGGCGAAGCGCACGCACCGACATTTTCGACCGCGACCGACGCGCCGCGCGCCTGCGGCTAGCACGACCGCCATGTTTGACGTTTTCGGCTCCGTGAAGGGGCTGCTCAAGCTCGACTCAGTGTGCATCGACAACAATGTGTTCCGTTTGCACTACAAAGCCACCGTGATCATCCTGATCGCGTTCTCGCTGTTGGTCACGTCACGACAATATATCGGCGACCCGATCGACTGCATCGTGGACGAGATACCGCTCGCCGTCATGGACACGTACTGCTGGATCTACTCCACCTTCACCATACCCAACCGGCTGGTGGGCCGCGTCGGCAAAGACATGGTCCAGGCCGGCGTCGCCTCGCACATCGACGGGCAAGACGAAGTCAAGTATCATAAATATTACCAGTGGGTGTGCTTTGTGCTATTCTTCCAAGCGATCCTGTTCTACGTGCCGCGCTACCTGTGGAAGACCTGGGAGGGCGGCCGCATCAAGATGTTAGTGCTCGACCTCAACTGTCCGGTCGTTGGCGAGGATTGCAAAGCGGACCGTAAGAAGCTCCTCGTCGATTACTTCTACACGAATCTTAACACACAAAACTTTTACGCGTTCCGATTTTTCATATGTGAGGTTTTGAACTTCATAAACGTAGTCGGACAGATATTCTTCATGGACTTCTTCCTCGACGGTGAGTTCTCCACGTACGGCAGTGACGTGGTCAGTTTCACTGAGATGGAGCCCGAGGAGCGTGTCGACCCGATGGCGCGCGTGTTTCCTAAAGTGACCAAGTGTACCTTCCACAAATACGGTCCCTCCGGCACGGTGCAGAAGTTCGACGGACTGTGTGTGTTGCCGCTGAACATCGTTAACGAGAAAATCTACGTGTTCCTCTGGTTCTGGTTCATGATCCTATCAATCCTGAGTGGTATCTCGCTGCTGTACCGTGCGGCGGTGGTGGCCGGCCCGCGCGTGCGCCTCTACCTGTTGCGCGCTCGCAGCCGTCTCGCCCCGCAAGATCAAGTGGGAGGCTGGTCGCACGCAAGCTGCAAATCGGAGACTGGTTCGTACTGTACCAGCTCGGCAAGAACATCGATCCGCTCATCTACAAAGAGTTGATGGGCGAACTCGCCGAGAAGTTTGAAGGGAAGGACACTGTGTAGTGAGGAGGGGGCGAGCGAACAGCGGACATGGTGTCCGCGCTCGGCACGGCGAGCGGGCGGGGAGCGCCAGCGCGCACAAAGGGCGCCGGGAGCGGTCGTGCCGCGTGCGGCCGCACGCCGACATTCCATTAGCTCGACCGCTCATTGTATTCCAGAACCGCTTTAACCTGACGCCACGCTGCCGCGCCGCGCCGCGGGCCCGTCGCCGGCTGCACCGCGGCTCGAACCCCGCGGGTCGCGGCGGCGGCGCGGCGACCGGCACTCGGCTCTTCCACGCAACACTCGACTGAGTCGCGTCACGTAGGACGCGCGCGCATTTAGGGTTAATAGGGGCATATTTACTAATAGTCGTAGCTAGTAGGTAGATCTCGTGCCTTCGTTTTGTACTGTACTGTCTGTGTGCGAGTGAATTATCGTCGAAGGATATCTCATTGTGATATGTAATTATTATAAATCTAAATTAAGTGTATATCGTGTACGAGATTGGACGAGTGGACGGCTGGCTTATTGCTAAGTTAAGATAGTTAACACTGATGTCTTTGTTATCGTATTTTGTACTCGATACGATATTGTAAAAAGCAATAAACTACCTATTAATTTTAAGCAATCAATTAAGCGAATTCGACAATACTGTAATTTTTACTGTTTGATAGAATACACGTGTATGAAACGTTTTTTATATCGACGAAGTTTAGTCGACATTGTTCATATTTTCTGAATATATTTACTGCCACAAAAACATTTACATTTGTTTCATTGACGATTCCCTTCAATTATGCGCTAAAAAATAACATTATGATGATTCAACACACTACTAAATTAAGATAATAAAACAAGTTGGCTTTGTTCGTAATCACGGCTGGATCTTGGAACTTCTTCCGTGTTATACTACTAACGCCATCTGTGCGTTACAATCGAAAACACAAAATTTATAAGTGATAATAGATGGCGCTAGGCAGTATGGTACTTAACGTAGAAGAAATTGTCATTGTTGTGACGCAATAACCTTACTGACTAGTCACTACACAACGAATAGTGACATACTATGTAATACGCAACACATACCAACACAACGGCAATAAATTAATTACATACGTCACGCTGTAATTTGTCAACGTAACATTACATTCACCGATGAATACATTATACTATTGAACTAGTAATACATTTCATTATGTTTACTAACGACTAATGATGATAATAACCATTATCACAGGGTGAAACGCCAAATAACATTCCTACAAGTTGAAGCGTTATAGTTTCAAAAATAATTTAAAGAAGAAAGAAATTGTTAATTGAACAACAAACAACAATCTAAACTAAACATAGTTTTTAACAACACCACAGCGTAACCATAACATCAGTTGAATTTTAAAGTGGAAGGGTCACAATGTTCTGATATGATTTATCTGCAAAATTATGGGTCATTCGGACCCATCTCGACATCTTCCCAGTCTCGCTACAAATTAACCATAAGCATTCTGTTGTGATTCTTTGGTGAATAATATTTCCTATGGCCAAAAAACTCCTTACTCTTCTCTAATCTTGATTCCTTGCCTTGAAGGCCTTAATGGTTAAGGTATTCATGAAACTAAATAATAAAGCTAAGCTTAGACCTTGCTTCTTAGACCTTGAACATAAATAATGCGTAAGCTCACTACGTAAATACGTAAGTAATCATGTGTTCATTATGATAAAGTTATCAAGGAAGCGTTCTTATATGAACTTCTTATTAAAATTCCTAAACGAATGGTCATAATTGTTAATTATTTACTATTAATGAACCTGTATTAACTAAATTGAATCCATTAATAATTCGAAATACTATAAATACTTTTAATATAATATACCTAATTAAACCTCGTGATGCACGGTGATTTGATTACAATAGATTTCCATATGTTAATGAAATTTTATGTTAAGACCCTCCCCCGAGCGAAGGCCTCGAGCATTTGTTACATAAATTTTCCGCGCACGAATTACGTGTGGAATATGCAATGATTTACGAAAAAATAAATTTTGGGTCTTTTAATTTTTTTAAATATTTCTTATTAAATTGTTTCTTTAATAGTGTTAGTTGCAAATTAGAATTATGTGTACTATAGGAGGAGATGCACGGAATCAACAATTTTAGTGATATATTTATTTTGAAATTAAAACACAATACGAACATATTTTTTTTCACTGGTCGTAGGTCTCTCTTATGTGAGAGTCCCCCTGGGTAGATACCACCGCAATGTCTATTTCTGCCGCCAAGCAGCAGTGTGTAGTCATTGTTATGTTCCGGTTTGAAGGCCATTATAGCTACTGTAACTACTGGACATAATAAGACTTAATATTTCATGTGTCAGGATGGCGAGCGCGGTGGAATACCAAACAATACTTTATTATTTTAGGTGTTGGATGGTGTTTTACTGTTTATGGGTGGTCGTATCACTTACCATCAGGCGAACGACAAGCTGGTCTCGTCATTCAAAGCAATAAAAAAAAATTAAAACTACCAAAATTAAAATAATATGTTGTAGAAATATGATTACATAAGTTTGATACCCTACACGAATTGCCCTGGAATCATCTCCCTAAAACATTGACTACACAGTGTAAAAATATAAAATAATAGAAAACTTAGTTTAATTGTACGCGCGTGGTGAATACTCAACGCGTTATATTTGTAAATGTTTGTAAACTAACAAAAGGATGTTCACACAATGGATCACTTCCGAGAACCGTACCAAACGGCGGGTAAGTGTTGTGGACTAAGAACCTCCTGCCAATTCTCTATAAACGCGCTTAGTTCTATAAAGAGTTCAACTTAGTTATTTTTTAACTAACAAGAAACATAGAATAATCGGAATTGCATTGATGTATTTCAATACATTTTTTCTTCAATAAATCTGTGGTTTTTTGAGAATATTTACTCTATGAGACTACCCATTAGTATTTTTAATCAGTGAATAAACTTGTTTTTCGATAAGTCCCAAATTATATAAGGAATAAACAGAACAATTATTTGGTTACCTAATTGAATAAGATAGTCTATAGGAAGGCATATCCTTTAAAAATATATATAGAGCAAGAACGTTAAGGAGCAGCGTTCACAGCACTTGTTGTTCTTTCAATATCTTTTAATGTTTTAATTTCAAACTCTGAAGATCGTCGAGGCGAGTAAATCACTTTTGTCTGTCGCTTAGCCCCGACAGCTCACATAGCAACCCGAATCTTTTAAGTTTTAACTACCTGCTATACTACTGGAAGGCTCATAAGAATACTTTAATTTATTTCAATATATCCCATGTCAATTTGTATTTAAGTTTATTAGAAAAATGAGGTTTAAAATTTTTAATGTTGGAAAAAAAATATAATAATTCATTCTTTTTACTTATTTAATGAATTTGTTCCTGGAAAAGACATAGAATTTTATAATTTAATTAACACATGAAACATAACATTGATTCTTGTAATAATGAGCCAGCGATATGTCAAACAGGAATTTCAAAAGTTCCTCGACATATTGGACTGTCTTCTGAGCATGTTTTGTAATAGAGTATCAAATTTCTTTCGCATTAACCTATTGCAATGGGCGTCATATGAGCCACATTTCACATATGTTCGACAAAAGCAATCTACGTGACGATTGCATAAACAAATCGTGTTCTGTTTACTTTTCTAATGCATACAATTGGTGCAGCGTTGACAAAACACATGCATGCTCTATTTCAAATACTATTACAACCTGCTTTAACTATGTCAAGAGGTATTAGATGAAAGTAGCTTTGGCTTCGCTCGCTCTAGGATCTGTGCCTGGAATATGTAATTTAAAAAATGGCTTAAGCTCTTTATTAATGCTACTCAAGGAGCAACGTATGGGGCTTTCTAATCGTAAATGAATTTTGAAATGTGTTTAGTAGTTCCGAGATATCTTTATAGTAGTGTAAATAACTGTTATGGTACTCCCCAGGAAAACGACACGGTAACCGTATTTTGGAAGCTATCTATTCAAAATTTATAACACAGTAGTAAAAATATATATTTCTAGAAAATATACTATAGTTATAAAATAATTAAACAACTAGAAACTTGACTCTGGTTGTTTAATTTTTTTATAATCTGGATTTTGTTTCAGTCATTTCATTGTCAAAATGCAATTAAAATTGTTGTTTCCATACATCTGCTAAAATACACATCATTTTAACTTGCTACAAAGACTATTAGACAGACAGTTTAAGAAGGAATATTTGAATGGATTTAAAATTTTCAAAAGACCTAAAAATTATCTTTTAAACATATGATTCGTATATGTGTATACGGGTCAAATATAAAAACTTCTTATTTGAAGTCGATTAAAATACAAATTCGTCCTCCGATTTCCAAAACATTTTTAATATACTATGGCTACGTGATTTCTTCGAAATTTATAAATTTACCCACCGTAGTGTTCACGCGCGTTCTTTATGATAGCGCGGAAATTCGTACTAGGGGTACTGGTTTATAAAGTACCATAGCGAATGGACATAATGGAACATAACACATTTACTAATTTAGAGCGTTTAGCCCAAGTTCCGAGTTTAGGTGCATTAACAGGCTGTGCCAACCAAGAAGTTTGTAGGCTTCTTGGCGCATACTGACATTTATAAAAGAACTACATCCTTTCATTATTGTACTAGATTCGACCCACCTAATTCATCTACACGCTAAAGATCAAATTCACGCTTGAAAGGCAATCATTATATCGAAATGACAAATATACCGAAAACATTATATAAATATTTGGAATTGCCAGATTTTTCTGCGCGTTTGATCTAAGTTTTGCAGCTTGACAATTTTAAAATTATTGGCCTATATGTTTATAATGTAAATAGTATAATTATTATGAATTTTCATATTTAAAATTTTAAATCGCTCTACACTAAAGTGTTTTGTTTGTCGCTTAGATATAATTGCCTTTCAAGCCTCGAAATGTAACGCTCTCGAAAGATATCACCGTCGCTTATTCCGCCATAAACCATATTATTGACACAAGCTATTTATTAATAGACTCAAGTCGTATAAATCTAATGTCGCTAGAGAACTGTCGACAGCTGCACATCCATTTACATCTCGTTTATAGTCGTTTTACGATTTCACTGGATTTAATAGCACACGGACGTCGGATATGGTGGTAATTAAGGATTTGCTTGATGATTATCCGCATATTTAGACTTAAGGCTGCTTGATTTCGGAATCTTTAAGCCGTTTACAATCATTATTAGGAAAGTACCTCAAGGTCTCGATAACCTCTGAAACTTATTCGGTTACGTAGGTACAGCCGTAAAAATCACAGTGATATGACTGTAACGTCCCTAATGTGGGACACTGGGCAGCAGTTCTTTGTGTTTTTTCTTTGTGTCCCTTGCAAGCGCGAGCCTCTAGGTTGTCTGGCCACTCCCGGAGTCGCCACTGACTCTATGCAGTCCGCTTTAACCGTCAAAATAAAAAGTGTAACGATTAATAATAAAATTGTTGAAAAAAGTTCGGTCTTTTTCAATTTCAGCATCCACACATATTATAGACATTCTTTTCTTTGCATGATGTGTGCAAATAAATATGTTTTTATTTGTATTATTTGTATTTCATTGGCTTAATACCTACGGGTAATATCTACTCAATTTTATATCATTTTGTTGTACATAATAGTTGAGCTCATAGACCCAAATAAAAATGTCCCACCATCGAAGGATTTAGTATTTATTGGCTAATAATTTTGAAAGTAGCATCAAAACCGGTGATACATGTTACAAAACTTCCAACTCGAATTTATATTCACATGTCATTAGTGTAGGTTGTTGTCTTTTTAATTTATTATTGACAGTTTATAAAAAGTTAATATTCCTAGCTAAGAACAAAATTCCGTTGATTTTTTTTACAAAAAAGACAACATCTAATATATGTTTTCTTTTTTGATAATGCTATCATCATTACAACATACGTAGTGTCGCTAATAAAGATCAAATTCTGAGAAGCAATGACATACGGCAGACTAAATATAAGGGTTCACTTTCTTCGACTTTTTTAATATATCTTTGCAATAACAATATTGCTTTTTAAATTAAATGTCTTAAACATTTCAGCCAGGTTTTCAGTATCGTATTCGGAAAAACTAGGAAAATATTTTAATAATATATTTTTATATTGCCTCAAACACCTTCCCAAAATGTTTATCAGCTTTTAAACTATACTGCGTGGTAATCGTTAAGGCAGTCAGTCAAAGGCGGGCAATTTTTTTATTACTGATTTGGAATGCACACTAAACAAACTTTCTTCCTATCTAAGTTTTATATATCATCGTAAATTATAAGTGCATTTTCTTGTTCGATAAACAGCAGTAAGAACGATAAGATAATATTGTAAACCATTTAATAGAACAGAACCGCCTTTTTCTGACTCACTGCCTCCATTACCTCAGCAGTATAAGTTCCATTTTGATATAGCTATGTTTTGTAATCCTGTAAATAGTATTTTGATCTTACTGCCTTGTGTACTATGTTTCCACTTCATAAGTCTGATAAAGAATGTTAGATTATTTATATTTTACAAAAGGCATAATGTCGATTAATCTCCGGGAAATATCAAGTAGTACATCTCTTAAGTCGCATCGCACTTGGTATCTATGGGCCAGTATTATGAACATTGTCAACAAATGTTTATTGAGTACCGACTCCACGAACACAACATAACCTGATTTTTAACCCCACCAATAAGTGACTGGCAGTTTTCGATCCCAAAATATCTTTCGTATACCGTTATACGAGGCAGGGGCTTTGTAAGGCCAGAGTGGCCCCCCATGATTCATAAACGGTTAAATCTTTAGACTTATTATGCCCATTTGTATGTAGGTAGTAAAAATCGTTTGTATAGGTAAAGTTCAACAAAATATTTAATAAATACTTACCCACAATTTCTGCTTGCGAGAGTATGTACATATATACTTAGGTACTTACATTGTCTATCACATCGGGCGAGCGATATTGTTGAGAATGAACGGTGAGTGCCTAATGGGTTTAATATCTTTTGAAGACTAGGTACTAGCAAAAGGTTTTTAAGTATTTATCTATGACGATTAGCCGCAAACTTGTGACTTACTCTTCTCGTCTTGCATTCTTTTTTAATTAGGTATTATTATCTATAATTGTGGCAAATGCGCACATTATATTAGGTTACTTATATTGCAAATATGTATGTGATATCACTAGAATCATTTTATAAAGAAACTTGGAAAAATAACAATCAGGTATTTTTAGATTGACTTTTGGTCCTCGCCTATAAGTATAGAACCAAGCCGATTGCATAAATGAACACAGGCAATTGTTGATTCAAATGAATTTGGCCTAGATAAGACATACGTGGATAATTTGTACCCGCATTTTACGGAGCAATTTATTGACTTGATACTACGACCCTTTCGATAATGATGACCTTGCTGCAAATGTTATAAACACAATAACGGAACTCACTGAACAAATGTCTTCTCTTCGTAAATTTTATCAGTTGAAGTTCAATTTATACTTTATTTTATGTGTTGTTAATATTAATGTACTACGTTCGTTGTTTAAATTCCTTAATGATGCTTCGATATTTAAAATTATGTTCTATGGCACCGAGATGGTACCACATAGGTAGGAGACCTAGGAAGGTTGTGACAAATTTTACTTAAATGAACATATCTCAAGAAAGAAATATACCACGATTATGAACTGTATGCCTCATTATAGCTCAGTCCTTACCGTTTTAAAACAGTCATTAAAGTAAATAAAAGGTATATGATTTCTGAGAAAATCCATGAAAACTGAAACTACTCCCTTTGTCACAACTCCAATACCGAGGTAAGTTGTGACAGGTACAAAGGTAAGTTGTGACAGCTGTGTATCTGGATTATATTTGATAGACAAGTAGATTTACATACATGGTCATTTTGACAACGCTTTACTAAATGAAACCACATACTCATCTACTTGGAAATAACACTTACAATAAGTTACTTGAGCCGTAGATGTAAAATAAAAAAGTATAAGTTTCGAACAAAATAAATATTAATAAAAAGCAATTCCAATTTTACACGTCCTAAAGCCACTACTTCTACTCTAAGAGAATTTGTTGCAGCGGCAACATCATACTTACAGTCAGAAATACACCCCCATACACGCCATATTCGCATTAAAGTACAAAATGATCAAAAAATCAGATAACTAAAACCAGGATTACTCGTGAAAATATTAGTTATTAATGGGTGATTTTTGGCACAATGTCAGCAAAGATGAAGACGAGTACATACTAGTCTTCATGAAACTCATCTTCGTGAGACAAGCCTCTGCATTTCAGACACTGGACCCACTTTGCATTTGATCTGGTACTGAGCTACACTTCTCCTGCCTTCTCATTTTTTTGCCAACATAAAGGCAAAATACTTAAATACTTCTCGTTTCTTTTGTTGTCAGCCCATCATTGAATGCTGCACATGTCAATAAATAATCGCATAATATATTTTCTCCGTCTTCTGTAAATACCGTAGGACTGACATAACTCATAGACGCAGCCACATCAGTTGCATTATCTTGAAAAGCCTTTTTCTTCTTAATAAACCTATGTAAAGACATGTAGTTGAGATTGCAAGAGGATGCGGCATTTGGAAGACTTTGACCTCTTATTAGCAACTTCTTCAAAGGCCAATTCATAAATATTGACACTTACGAGGCCCCTATCAGTCTTTTGCGTGTAATTATTCGGCATTCTAAAACAAGAAATAGATAATTCAGCATTCAACATTAAACCGCATACCCAAACAAGTTCCTAACAAAAAAATCATTTTAAAGACGAATTTTAATTATCGCATACTTTAAATTAAAGTAGAGTGTAAGAATTAATTAAAACAAACGAATTTATACACGTAAATAGAAAACAAACATTGCAAATAGCATGTAAAACAAGGTAATCAGAAAATGAACTTAGCCTAGGAGAGTTGTACACGCTGTCACAACTTTCCTAGGTGCCAGAAATCGTGACCTGGTCAAAATAATATTGCTTAATTTCGAAACAAGATCCAAACACAAAAATACAGTGCCATGCTTTGAAACTTCATAAACCGCAAAATATAAGAAAAATTGCAAATCCACCTGGACATAATATGTATCGATATAAATACAATCAAAATTTTGATATAAAACTTACTTTTCAGTTTTTTTCCATGCGGACGTCGTACTTACGAAACCGCTGGCTCGTGCGCCACTGGCGCTCACAGTATCGAGTAGTGTGTCTCTAAAGAAACAATCGTGCGCTGTAGCCAGTTCCCTAACGGTCGGAGGTTCTGAGAAATCGTCTTTGTCACAACTCTCCTCTGTCACAAACCTCCTCGGTCTCCTACTTGGCTTTGCTCACTTGGGAGAGATTAGTATATCATCTTTAGATAATTGTATTGTATTCACAAAATATATGTCTTGGATATTTTATTTAAAATAAGTACTTAATTATTATGAATTTACCGATTTTCATTACTCTGACAAGCGAGCCTAAGACACTAGCAGCTATGACAGCGCCCTTATTTTCATATTAGCAATAACGTGCAAGCGGCAATAGCCTAGTTGGATGTGGAACGGACTGCGGCGTCGGGGCAAATGTCCGCAGGTACAAAACATCTCTGACTTTTCTAAAATGATATGTGTATTCTTTGTGAATTATCGTTCGCTTTAACGGTGAAGGAAAACATCGTGAGGAAACCTGCACATCTGAGAAGTTCTTATAGGAATTTCGAAGGTGTGTGAAGTCTACCAATCCGCACTAGGCCAGCGTGGTGGAGTAAGGCCTAATTCCTCTCAGTAGTAGAGGAGGCCCGTGCCTGCAGTGG
>NW_023593614.1:0-21503 GCF_014839805.1 Manduca sexta
CTTTTACCATATCATTATTAAACTTAATTACATGTGAATTTCACAATACAGGTATATACTCCACTGTCGTTCCAATAATCTCTCCATATTATTTTACAAAGACATTCCATACTCAAACTGCTATTAAAACAAACTCCACAATGTACGAAGGTTGCAACTTAATTATGAATATGCGCACACACTGCAGTAATTCCACACACAAAAAGAAATCTTGTAGCATAAAAGATTCCAAGAAATTTTAACACTAACATAATGTTTATATAATCCAACAAAATGCCAGCAAAGGATTGGGATAATCCTTTGCTGGCAATAATATATAAAATAATATACAATAACCATACTTTTATTAGTTATAGAATTTATCAACCAATTTCTCTGGTATCCAATGTCACAAAGAACTTTGAACTCAAAATACGAAGATAAAACGTAACTCCAAGAATAGAGTCGTAAACGCGATTGGCTTAAATCGGCTATTGTTGGAAAAAAATACAACTGAAGCAATATTAGCCTCTTTGTCATATCAACTCCTTTTATTTGTTTGGGTTGTATGTGTCAAAGGTTTCATACGACCTAGACGACTTTGTTTATGTAAACAAGGGTAATTTTCGTGTTTATCTTTATGTTTTCATATACCTCGAAATACGGTGCGACTGATTTTTTTATTACAAATTAGCGATAATGTCGCCAATGAAGATTTTTGTTATTTTTTGACTTGGTTGAAGTTAGCGGATCGTTTTATGTTTAATTTAAAATATTTGTTTGAAAAAATTGATCCTAAAGTCGATTGGTAGGCGAAGCTTAAGTAAAGTACAGTGTAGGTGTCTGCTTCAATGCTTCTAAGCCACAAAGCTGGACCAACCTACAACTATGCCGCCCATAATCACATCATGGAACGTAACACACATGTCGAAAAGTGGATGCACTAGTTGCGCCTCTGCCTATCACTTTGAGAATGAAAAGCGTGAGTGTTTGTTTCAAGCTAGAAAAGACAAATGGAACCAATATACTCACGGTATTATAGAAGGCGGCCTCGGCAGAGAAACCACCAGCGACGACTGACGCGATTTGGTCCACATTATAATTCTGCGGCCAACCCGCGTTATCTTCTATTACCGATCTGAAATAAAATCACATCATTACTTAAATTAATTGCTGTCTAATTTTAATAATCGTGTAGAAGTGCCTTGTTATCCAATCTTTCTTTTTATCGCTTTGAATGATGAGACGAGGTTGCCCTTCTCCTGATGGTAAGCGATACGGCCGCCCATAAACAGTAAAAGCACCATCAATACCTTAAATTACAAAATATTGTTTGGTATTCTACTGCGCTTGCCATCCTGAGACATGGATGTTAAATTTTATTATATCGAGTAATTACACTGGTTACAATGTTCTTCAAACCGGAACACAACAGTGATTACACACTGTTACTCAGCGGCAGAAAGACATTGCGGTGGTACCTATATATGCGGACTCTCACATAGCACCTAGCAACAGTAAATCCATCTGTTCATTAGCAAATTAAAATCATTTATTAACTGATTTACACTTTAGACTAACAAACACAAAAGAAGATTCAAAAGGCATAAGAGAGGTATATACGTAGTTGGTAGATCTTAATCTAATTGAAGAGGTTTATTCCAGTTATTTTGTGGTAAATATTACCGTTTGATTCCTATACCAAAGTTTACTGATAGCTCCACAAATTACACAGAGTACTTTGGCGTGGAAGCAAATATCGAGCAAATAATCTCTGCTTTCGTAATATGAAACGAATTGCAAAGAGATTTCAGAAACATGGGTAAATCGAAGCGATGCAACTTGGAAAACTAAAGCTCATATTTCGAAGCAAAATAGTTAGTTCTGAGAAATTGCTAATTGTTCAGGAAGGCAGGAAGGAAAGAAGAAAATATGTACATTATTGCATCAAAACCGTTTACGGATGTTATCGGGGTTACTTATATTATTATTTTCTCCCGACGTTTTGAAGAATTTGCAGCTTACAATTAAATTTAAAAAAAAATGGACTTAGATATTGTAACTAACTTTTCGGATCACCACATTAGTCCGCCCCGTGACCACGATGGTTGCAAAAACTTCAAAACGTCGGGAGAAAATAATAATATAAATAACCCCGATAATATCTGTAAATAGTTTTATTTCAATGTTTAACATTCGCGTAAACATAAGAAATAACTATATGTACATCAGTTGTATATTGTAGTGTCTAATTTTGTATCTGTTTACTGATGGATTGTAACCTTTTTGAAGATTATCCAGGCTTTCAACTCTGGACAGATTTGAGTTTAAAACATTTGAGTGTTAGTAAACCCTTTTGAATTTAGAAACAATCGAAACCTTCATTTGGAATTAGTGCATAATTTGTAAATAGTATAAATTATTTACAACTTTATATTCTGTGACTGCATTTACATAGAGTTTTATATTAATTATTTACTTCAAAGACATGTCACGCTCAAAGAGACCATCGCACAACACGATCAAGAATTTTATGGAGATTATACCCAACAGGAACGTGGTCAAACGATTCTGTAACTTATTTCAAAACGATGAAATCAAAATATCACGAAGTTATAAAAATTTCGGATATTTTTTACGACTTACCCTTTATTAATTTTTTATTACACTTAATATACAAATGTATAATGGCGGACTTAATGCTATAGGCATTCTTTTCCAGTCAACCTTTTGGTGCAGATATATATATATATATATATATATATATATATATATATATATATATATATATATATATATATATATATATATATATATATATATATCCATCTACCTTTTCAATTATAAAGAAGTAAAACAAAAAACAATAACTATTATTTAAAAAACTCATGATATGCTTGCCATTTTCAATAATATTTCCTAATTTAGTGAAACTAATAATAATCTGCTAAACAAGAAACATTATGCACACACACCATAATTGTAACCCGGCCACAAAACTTATCACACCCTCGGCAACTCTATAAACTGCGGTTATGTGGTTTCTATACGTCGTATAATATCACACTCCGAAAGGGTCTACAAGCCTCTATGCAAATTGAAAACGTAATTCAGTAAGCAAGCTTTGTTCTTGTATGGTATATTTGCTGTTTGTTAGATAAATTTAAATTTATAACACTCAGATTGATAGAAGCTAAAGAATTCTTTTAATATTAAGACATACAAATATGTATTTACAGGTGTAATAATACATAATTCCAGATGAAAAACTCTAAAAATGCGTAGGCACTATTTCTAATTGCTACTACAAAATGGTCTAGTATGTAGATTGTGGTTGTACGTAGAAAACAATGCTTAAAACACGTGAATTTCGTTAAACTAAGAGATAATATTGCCCAGGTTTCGCTGTCAATTAAATGATATTAAAGATCAAAAAAAGGTTATTTCTACCATTCTCGAGTTGTTAGCTGTAGATTTATTCCCTATAGAAATGGCTATAACCCTAAAATAAGTTGAAAAGGTAACTCGCTTGGGACATTTCCAGACGACTGAAGGCTGTCGGTTACATAAAAAGTTACATGAACGTTTTACGTGTTTAAATATTGTACTTGACATGAAAATGTATATCCTGAAATGAAGACTTGATGAAAAAATAAGAGGCGTCCAGAATTCATTAGCTGTCCTCATTTGATAGTATTACTATTTTGTTGTAAATTGTGTAGATAGGTTTCTTCTTTGTTTCTTCTATTCATTTTGCCTTTAGTCTTAGGAATCTTGAAAACGTCATTAAAATTTAAACCTTTACTTAACAGGAAAATATATCAATGGGTTTTCTGTAAATGTCCACAAATTATTTGGCATTCTTTTTAAATTACATAATTAAATTTATTTTTAGTTAGTATTTTTTTATCTTGTAATTTAGTTTAGTTGCTTATACCTGTAATGGACATACATATCAGCCACTAACGATTACAGTATCATTAGATGTTTTAAAATTTATATATTATGTACATATATGTTGTTGGTGTACCATAGAAATAAATAACGTACATGTGACTAACTTTCCAAACGAGCTTACAATAAAACGATCTCAAGCGTGCCTAACTCCGACCGAAAATTAAAAACACAATACTTTAAACAAAGGGAAATAAAATGCTCCCAACGCTCCATTATGCGAGGAACGCTCGTTAATATTTTATTTGCGAAAACATCGAAAACACTCAAGTTAAATCAATTAGAGTATAGATAAAGGTTCCGTGGCTATGTAAATTTTGCTGCTCTTCAACATTATGTCCACCATTTGCACCACAAACGAGCGATTGATTTCCCATCGAAGATATTTTCGGACGGTCATTTAAATCACATTAAATCGATCTTCGTTTAATGAATTCGATTAAGTTCAATCGATATACCTGTGGTATGTGGTAAGTTCGTGCTGTCACAAAGTTAAAGAAGTTCGTATTCCATATAATACGCTTCTTAATGAATATATTTTGTTGATCTGAAATGTCATCGTTGTGTTCGAATGTTTGGAGTAATGAAAGTTCAATAAATAAAGTGAAATAATTCTTTCAACGTCATATTATTTGTGTTTAGGTAAATAATGTGCCTAACAGTAAGTACCATGTAAACTAAATATAACATTGGACAAAGAAATTTGTTGGCTTTATCGAAGGTCAATAGTTTTGTATCTTTTATCCCAAAAGTATTCAAAATAACCTTCTGGAATTATACTAATATATAAAGCTGAAGAGTTTGTCTCTTAGTTTGAAACCGATTTATTTTTAACTATTAGGAAGCTATATTACTCTCGGGTGCTGTAGAATAATTTTTATCCCAGGAAACTACTTAACGCGGCGCAGCTGTTAGGGAAAAAACTTAGTAATCAATATAATTTTCCTATTTAATATTCAAAGTTTACTAGATACTTAATTCATAATATAAAGAAAACTCTAATTCTTACTTATTACTCTAAAATCTAAATTAATCAATAAAGAGATAACCAACCATAGACCTAGAAATTGATAATTATTCATATGAAATTATCTTAAATGCAGTAAAGAGACAATTGCCTTTCACAACAAAATCTACGAACCATTTACTCAAATACGATACCTATTAAGTTAAATGCATAAAATATCAGACAGAAATAAATACGTCCCTACTCCGTACCCACTGTAGCAAGAAGATAAAACGAAACAGACATTACAGCTTGGTCGCATCTCATAAAAATGAAGCGTCAAAATGATATTTCGTAGAGAAATATTTAAAATTGAAGTAAAAAATTAATGTTGAATGCAGAGATGGAAGAATTATACGATTTCGATTCAAGACTGTTGGTGTTATATGAGAAAGTGGAAATGAGATTTTGAATGACACAACATCTCCTTTTGATATTGATATTAGGATCAATGTATTCATACAGCTGGTAGAACTTTAGAATCTGGAATATAAATAAAATTATACAGTAAATGCGTGATCAGTAGCATTGGATTTGGCAGTCCTAGGGATAGCGAATAAGGCAATTATCCAGGGCCTAATGCTGCGAGGAGCCTCGCAATTGCAAGGGATACAAATAAAAATCATTTACCATTACCAGTAATCAAATAAAAAGGCGTCAGAGTAAGACGTCGCTATTCAGTAGGACTGGTACCCAAAAGACCTTACAAAATCAATTGATATATTGTATAATCTATATATATAAAAATGAATCCCTATTTCCCTCGGTCACGCCATCACGCGTGAACGGCTGGACCGATTTCACAATTTTTTTTGTTGTTGTGTTTGTTATTGTAAGGAAGTGGTTCTTATGAAAGAATAAATTCAAAAAATTGCGCGGAAATTAGAAAATTTTAGAAAACTTAACGAAAATATTAATTTTATATAACTGTCAATTGTTTAAAATAACTGTGAGCGATTGACAGAATGCGCGCTGCAAATTCATAGTTAAGACGAGACAACGTCTGTCAGGTCAACTAGTCTTTAATATTACCAAATATAAAACATTACCAAATCGTTATCGTTTATGTTCACTCACTGTGGCCACTCCATCCGGGTGAAGTCTTCGTCCTCAGGCATCCATGTATACCGCTTGGGGTCAGGTTGGCTGCACACCGACCGTGGACGTCGACGGAAGTATGAGCATTCCAGGTCGGCATCGTAGGCGCATAGCTCGGGCGGTGCCGGGGTGGGTTGGCCAAACCTTTAGACAAATGTTTGATGAGGATTGTGACTAGGCTTTCCCGGAGTAAAATCTACATTCAGTACTTCACCAGGACAATACTTTTATATTTGGGCTCGGTCTATCTATGTGTTAGACTTAATCCAAATTTGTTCAATGGTATTTGATTTTACATCCAACAAACATTCCAACTCAAAATATGCAAAGGTAGTAAAATTAATTTTGCTCATATGGATAATATTTTATAGCTTTATAATTCATTAAGTTATTATAAGGGCTCGCGGTTTATTGAAATAAGTTATATTACCTGGGATACCGCTGTATGGGTGCATAATCGGTGTTGAGATTCTCATCTGAGGGCACACGTCGGCGGACGCACACGGATAGAAATGATGCTCTGAAACAAATAATTAAGATTCAATTTACGTTGAAACATGATTCACCTTAACTTTCACATTAAGTTATATATTTGTTTCAAATAACACAAGGAACGACAAAAATAAATTTGACGTTAAATATTTTTTAAAAAGATCAGCAACTACGAAACACCCAATTCAGTTAATTGAGACTGTTGGTAGCTCTCTCAGATGTGAGAGTCCGCCTGGGTAAGTACCACGGCAATGTTTATTTCTGCCGCCAAGCAGCAGTGTGTAGTTACTGTTGTGTTCCGGTTTGAAGAACACTGTAGCCAGCGTAACTACTGGACGTAATAAGACTTAACATGGCGAGCGCAGGGGAAAACAAAATAATAATTTGTAATTTAAGGTGCTGGATTGTGTTTCTACTATTTATAGGCGGTCGTGTAGTCTTGTCCTTCAAAGCAATAAAAAATATACACGACTAAATATTTCTTTAAACTTATATTCCCAGAATCCAATGACCAACACGAAACACTCAAATCTTTATGTCCTCCAGTACTAACACAAATTATAAACCACTCTACAAATTTAAAAATATTTTTTAAATCTCATCAAACCCTTTAGTCAATTCACAGAAGTGTCTAATTCATCTCAACAGACATTTCTACGTATTTCACCTACCGAATGGAAAAAATTAAATCCAGACCGTAAGCTCGTAGGCTGAATGGAAATGGGAACGTGGATTTACACAAATGAGAAACAAGATTAAGTAGGTACGAAATTAGGTCATGTAATAGAATTTTTTTATGTTTATTTGTAAAATTATGACAGGGTAATTTAAATGAGGTTTTATATAACTTATTCAGAAATTATGCTTAGAGATAGAATAGAAACTATACATTATTTATTTGTATATAATAGAAGAAATTAATTTGGTTTTTAGACAGATTATCACCTTCCAACCAAGCAAAAATATGACTAAAATCAAAATATATTCAGTAGCAGAATGTTAGAGTTAGGAAGTAGGTAAATGATAATAATATATTAACTTCAATTTAATCGACGATAGCCTAATTGGGTGTGTAACGGACTACCGATACGAATGCTCGCAGGTTTCAAATCCCAAGGGTACACACCACTGACTTTTCTAAAATTATGTGTGTATTCTTTGTGAATTATCGCTCGCTTTAATGGTAAAGGAAAACATCGTGAGAAAACCTGCATACCTGAGAAGTTCCCTCTAGGAATTTTAAGGTTGTGTGAAGTCTACCAATCCGCACTAGGCCAGCGTGGTGGACTAAGGCCTAATCCCTCTCAGTAGTAGAGGAGGCCCGTGCCCAACAGTGGGAAAGTATATAATACAGGGCTGATATTATAATTCATTATATAACTTCAAATTACTTCTTACTAATATTATAAAGTTTGTGAAAATGTTTGGATGTTTGTGAGAGGTAAACGCAAAAACAATTAAAGGGAATTGAATGAAACTTTGCCTACGGGTAGACCGTGTCCTTGGTTAACACATAGGATTTTTATTCCGTACTCCCAAGGGAAATTAAGAGTTTTACTCTGATTTTTTAAATAGATGGCACTGGCATCATACAGTTTTTTAGGGACTTTTGTAGCGGGAAATACTTGACGCGAGTAAAGTCACGAACAATACCTAGTTATTAATAATAATATACAAGGTCATTTTGACTTTGCGTTACTAAATGAAACCACATACTCCTCTTCAGCTTTGCTGACATTGTGCCAAAAAATCATCCATTAATAACGAATATTTTCACCAAAAATCCTGGTTTTAGTTTTCAGATTTTTTTATCATTTAGTAGTTTAATGCGAATATGGCGTGTATTTCTGACTGAAAGTATAATGATGCCATTTCAATGAATTCTCTTAGAGTAGTAGTAGTGGCATTAGAGCGCGTAAAATTAAAATTACTTTTTATTAATATTTATTTTGTCCGAAACTGATACTTTTTTATTTTATTACTACGGCTCAAGTAACTTATTGTGAAGTGTTGTTTCTAAGTAGATAAGTATGTGGTTTCATTTAGTAACGCGATGTCAAAATGACCTTGTATATTTCTCTTTCATAAATATTTTTTGAAATTTATTTTCAAGTGTCTTGATTTTTTCTTCCTTACACCAAATTACAACTTAAAAATGTAGCAGCACAAGTCGTATAAGGATATAAAGGCCGGACACACTAGATTGACGCACATTCATTCCTATTACAGTGGAAATAAGATTACAAGGGAGCAGAATAATAAAATGGCCAATTTGTTACTTTTACTTTTCCCCAGCGGTGCTCAGTTTATCTCTAAATCAATTTAGGTGGCCACTAATTTGAAATAATCTTTCTGTTTTCCTATTAAAAGCTATTTCGTTATAGGAAAGGAATTTATTGACTGTATTAAGTCAGAAAGTGAATTAAATTACATCTACCGTATAATATTTTTCGATGATTATATTTATTGTATTTATAATTTCAATTGAATTACTATTTGCTTGCCTTTCCTTTTACTTAGCTGTGAATATTTACTTAATGCCATAAATAACGTCTATGTTATAGTATTATATGCTTTAAATTATTTCTCTAAAGTACAAAATACTTCACCAGTTCTTCAGAAAGGTGTATTCGCTTCTGGCTCATTTGGCCGTGACAATAAAAAAATCATCGTTCTTGGTTTCATAAAAGATCTTACCATAAGTCTTAACACAGATCACACATAATATTAAGGTTTAAGAAGAGCTTTATTTTTTTATTAAGAATTGCATAACCATTAATATTGTAACTATACAGTATTTACATAATATTGACATACTCTATATAATGTATAAACATCGAAAATATAATTTGTAGGTTTTCATCTCTGTGTGAAATAGTACACCGGTATAATAATTTCAAAGGTTACTTGTGAATTTCAGGTAGTATCAAATAATCCAATAAGATACGAATAATATTTTCTAGTGGAAAGGGATTTGCTATTTTATATATTCCTCGGATTTATTTGTTGTTATAGAATTGGATTATTACGTATATTATTTAACTAGCTTTTGCCCGCGGCTCCGCCCGCGTTATAAAGTTTTCCAGGCTAAAGTTTTCCGTTATAAAAGTAGTAGTTTCCCGGGAGCCTATGTTCTTCCCAGAGACTCAAACTGTCTCCATACCAAATTTCATCTTAATACGTTGGGTAGTTTTTGAGTTGAACACGTTCAGGCAGACAGATGCAGCGGGGGACTTTGTTTTATAATATATTTTTTAGAACTTTTTAAGAGGAACAATCCCGTCATACATCATTGTTGCATAACTTTAACCGTTTACGCAACGCACGCAACGGAAGCTCTCAAAACTAATATTTTTCCTCGATTTGCAACATGTTTCATTACTGTTCCGCTCCTATTGGTCATAGCGTGATGATATATAGCCTATAGCGCTCCACAAATAAAGGGCTATCCAACACAAAACGAATTTTTCAGTTGAAACCGGTAGTTCCTGAGATTAGACATTACTGCTCCGCTCCTATTGGTCATAGCGTGATGATATATAACTTTGAGCACTCCACAAACAAAGGACTATTCAACACAAAAATATTTTTTTAGTTTGAATCGGTAGTTTCTGAGATTAGCCATTACTGCTCTGCTCCTATTGGGTATAGCGTGATGATATATAACCTATAGCACTCCACGAACAAAAGGCTATCCAACGCAAAAATAATTTTTCTGTTGGGACCGGTAGTTCCTGAGTTTAGCCATTACTGCTCCGCTCCTATTGGGTATAGCGTGATGATATATAGCCTATAGCACTCCACAAACAAAGGGCTATCCAACACAAAAAGAATTTTTCAGTTCGAACCGGTAGTTCCTGAGATAAGACAATACTGCTCCGCTCCTATTGGGTATAGCGTGATGATATATAGCCGATAGCACTCCACGAACAAAGGGCTATCCAACACAAAAGAATTTTTCAGTTCGAACCGGTAGTTCCTGAGATAAGACATTACTGCTCCGCTCCTATTGGGTATAGCGTGATGATATATAGCCTATAGCACTCCACGAACAAAGGGCTATCCAACGCAAAAAGAATTTTTCGGTTTGGACCGGTAGTCCCTGAGATTAGCGCGTTCAAACAAACAAACAAACAAACAAACTCTTCAGCTTTATATAATAGTATAGATTTATTGTGAGTTTAAAAACACAAACGTATAAATGTTATCGCTCCTAATTTCATTTGAATTATTTAATATTAATATTGGGTCATATAAATATAAAATAAATTGTGCCGACATCAAATTCACTGTACTTGCATTCGTAACTCGGACAGTGTGTGAAGTTGGTCTCCTTTTGTCAGATTTCAACTTAGCTTGAACTAAATTATATATTATTTATACTTTACCTAGAATTGAAAATAAATTTTTCTTTAAAAATAATACAATGTTTCCTATAATTACTGTTGATAAAATCTTTTTTATACTAAACAATACAAGTACCTGATTAGTGCAATAATTCAATCAGTTGTTAAAACAAGGACAATAATTGACTAAAGCAATTAACTTTATAATAAATACAAAGAATTCTCAACAAACTTGAGATCTCAAAAATCACTAATAATTATGGAAACGGAAACATGTTACTTGAAGCAGAGGAAACGAAAGTTAATTTTTGCAACTTATTTCTTAAGCAACCAGGGAACAATATTTTCTTTGGTATACGTGAAATGCTGATAGCAAAAGTTTGCTCATACCTTATGCATGGAAACAACCTGGGTAATAGCCGAATTGGGGATTGTCAAGAAAGTAATATAAGGGAAGCTCAATTTCGGTCACACAAAGTATTCAACCGTTTTATGAACGTTTCGCAATTTTTCCGCTTTAATAGGTGAGCGGTTTCGAGGAATCATGAATGAAATGCCTCAATGGGCTGAGGAGGCTCAAACGGCTGAGGCACAGAAGAAAAGAAAGGATTCTCAGTATTTTTTTTCTAGTATCTGGGGAAATGTGTCAACCGGCTCCAGTGTTTCAACTAGTATTAGCGAAACCACAATATTAATTATAAAATGTAGGCTATGTACTCCGTCGACCAGGATAAAGACAAGGGATTTTAAACTCTCCTAAGATATCTTTAAGAAGTAATATCAAACGACCTGACTGATATTAAGTGTATAAATAACGCAAAGTAATATTTTAGTAATCTTTTAATACCCAATTTCTTATTACGGCATTTCCGTCTTCAGGTTTAACGATATCCGGCATTAATAAAGTCTTAAATAAATTACAAAGGCTCCCTCGTTGCCCTTTATTGAATTACCTCCTAGATATTAGCAAACGTTTCGACATTCGTTTGCGCTAATTCAAGTACACCCTGATTAATGTATGCAAACTACCAAAACGGGGTTTGACTTATTTTAATAATAATTTATCTATCTTGAGGCAAATACATTATAATTATATTTATGTATACACTATCAAAAGAACATGAGTAAAGATATTGTTACGTTTTATAAATAGAAAATTATAGTCAAAGTATTGAAATATGACTTCAATACTTTTACAGAGTTACCCAATTAACGTAGGCATACTTTAGCGAAAAGCGATTTTTGTTATATCCAGTACTAGATATTTCAATTATGACTTCAATTTTATGACTGGCGAACCTAAATTTATGTAGGACTACTTTAGCGAAAAGCAAAAAGAAAAAGTATTTTGTGATATCCAATACTAGATTTTACATCTTCATAATTTCCACTAAAAACAACATATCTTTAGATAGGACATTAAAAATTGCTACAACTGTATTCCGCGTGGAATAAATACCAAAATACATTGTATTTTTGGTTTTCAAAGTGGTTCTAGTCAACACGCTTCAAACATCTACAAAGTCCTTGCCAAGAGTTGCAAATATTGACGCAATTGCAATAAAAGCTATTTACTTTGGGTCTCATCTTACAAACACTAACAAATCAGCTTTATGCATTTAAATACCTTTTTCTTTATTTCTAGTGTCATGGTTTTCTTTAACTTATTCTAGATATTTGAGAATAACCGAATGAAAAATATCAGTATACATTTTCGTACTGGTTTTGTTAAAAATGATTGTTGGTGCTTGTTATAATACATATTATGTATATAGATATGAGATACCGTATTGTTTTTCTAGTATATGCAGGGCGAAAAGTGGGTGACCAGTTGTGCCTCTGCTTAGGCCTTCGGGGATAAAAGGCGTGAGTGTGTGTGTATAGTATAAGCTTTGGCGTGCAGAGTAATTTTTTATTAACCGACTTCAAGAAAAGAAGGAGGTTTCAATTCGACTGCATGTTTTTTTGTGTGTGTTTGTTCCGCGATTATTTAAATGTTCAGCTCACTTACAATGTCCAAAAAAATGCAAATCGTAAGTCGTTATGTGTGGTCGATAGACCAATGCGTCAGTCACGTGTTAGTCTCTCAACCAACCACAATAAAACGACATGCAGTCGTGTTATGTTTTTTGACACATTCTAAGTGGGATATTACTTTTGTTTATGCCATATAGTTTCATATTAGACAAACTATTATTATTAACGCAATAATTATGTGAATTTATTAAAAAGTACCTATAATGCAAATATATTTAAATTCATTTTCGCATACCGACCTACTTATTTCCATTGTTCTATCAGTTAATGATATGTGATTCCAATTTCACATCATTGTTACTTGTTTTTGACTAAAATATGAATTAGGTTATTCATAACGATCGAATGTAAACGGAATACAATAATTGTCAACAAAATAATATGTTTTGTTTAATGCAATGTTAATGTTTGGTTATTTGTTAAACAATTTACATAGTAAAGTATTTGTATTCGGTAGTAATAAAATGTGTATGGAAGTTACATAAGGCGACACGCAGATTCTGTCATCTTGGGCCTTATTCTCTATCCCGCACGTTATTTTGACAGTGAGTAACAAGCACGTAACACAACGCATCATGTTTAGGACTATAGAAATTTGGCTTACAGAATACCATTCCACGCACATTTCTCGAAGATAACATGACACGGCCGCGTTACGCGTTTACACTATCGTACAGAATAAGGGCCCTTGTTGTCGAGAAATACAATACTATAACTGACATTTGCTGAAGCAACATCTCAATATTGGCTTGATAATGTCTGTGCAAAACATATTTCTTCGTGACAATTAAATGTACAAAATAAAACATTACCTAAAGCTCTTTTCTGTAAAAATAAAAAAATACAATTTGTAGCGCGCCACCATAGTGTACGGAGGCATCACGTGTCATCAACTCTCCTACCCCGTTCGAAAGCTTACGAATTGCGCCAGCGCTCATCGCCCGCGATCCCTTAGTGCCCTAATAGCCCTCTCCCAGGGTGGAAGGACGCGCGAGTGCGGCTCGTACACTTGAGCCTATCCTTTTTTTATTTATTACTTAATGCTGTAGTGTTCTGTGTATTAAAAGTCATATTTGGAACTCAGTATGTTGGCATTATTTTCCCTGTCCGAACGAGGCATTCAAACAATACACCCAAGCGATAAATTTGTATAATGAAAATCTTGGATAATTCTTAAAATATTAAATTGGCTTTCGCTGGTATAACCTTACTATATTAATCCGACTGATCCATTCCAATTAAGATTTTAACCTTATACTTCGCTCTTCGGATAAATCTTTGTAAGTCATCATTTTAATTGTTTCGTTGGATTAACTTCAGTGTTTGTGGATGGTTTATTTGCTTCTAATATATTTGTCTAAGTTAGAGTAACTAATTGAGTTTAATAATCGAGGCATTATATTCATATTAATAGAAACTATTCCAACTATGATCCATAATTGATGCACTCTTTAAACTGCCTTATCTAACTTTCGTTTTTCGAGAACTGCATTTTTTTTCCACTAAATTGAAATGCTAATTTTTATAAAGTTTATTAATTTTTTTTAATTAGTATTTCAAATTTTGTATTCTAGATACTGTTATTTTTTAGTTAATAGATCTGAAAATAAAGATATGCGAAGTCTGCAAATCCGCACTAGGTCAGTGTGATGGATTAGGCCCTAATCCCTCTCAGTAGTAGAGGAAGTCCGCGTTCTGTAGTGGGACGGTATGTAATACAGGGCTGATATAATTATTATTATCTTCAAGGTTTAAAACTTCTCCCATTTCTGGTTCTTCAATTGGCAAAACAGCTTTGATAATTTATTGTTTATTATTACGATAAATAGGTTTGAAGAATGTTATATCATCCAAGTTTACATTCTTTCCACCAATTCTATTAAAAATATACCTACCTATTGGCTCTCGAACAGGGGCTCTCGATGTGATATTGGGAGAGACATCCGAGGAATTTATCCTTCTTGGACTTCTCCAATTCCAGCAGATCCAGTTGTTTGTTGTTGATGCAGTATTGTTCTCGGAATTCCTGCGAAACGACAAGCAATTAAAGTTTCCATACAATAGAAAGTAACAAAGCTATACAAATTATCCGAAGTAATATAATAATACGAACAGAGGTTCATGGAACTGATTTATGTTTATTATAATTTCTGTGTAGATTTTTTTACATTAGAATAATATCAAGGTGCTAGTGGTACGGTATATTTTATATCCGCCCGGATGGCGACCACCGTACACAAGGTGTTAAAACCCGCCATAGTGGCACAGGTAAGTGTGTCGCGTTCCGAGATCAACCTGTGTATATCCGGTTCCAACAGGCCGGCATAATTGTGTCGACTGCCGAGGGGTAATCATTTCTCGTCAGTCGACATTCTTTTGGACCCCACTTCACTTACCATTACGTGTAGTAGGGTCACTTTAAAGTGTCCGCAAAAAAAGCAAGTATAATTAAAGATACATGGAATTCATATAAAAGTTATAATAACTTATTGTCCATGAGTATTTGATAAAACTCATTCAAACATAAAAAAACGTATAATAATATAATATATTAAAATGTATTTGCGGAGTCTTCGAAAATTTTCTTTCTTCAGCATCATTCCGACAGAATTATAAAATTTTACATTTCGAAACGTCGATGCCCCAATATGTTTCAAGATTAACTTTTCACAGCGTACGCCCAAATGGTTTTATCAGCTGTTCGCAGACCATTTAGCTTGCATTGTAAAACGCTATGAACTTTGACGACATTTAAAATATTTTTTGTATATTTATTATTGTTTGTACTTCCACTAGTATTTAATTCTGCTTCGATGAATACAAAACGTATATTTTCAGCTATAAACACTTACTCCAATTGATATGAACAGAAGCAATTATCAATATTGAAAGTGATTATAGCTCTCTCCATCAAATTCTATCAATGCGTAATGTAATCTCCTATCGATCCTTCATACTATCATCATCAACATTGGCATCATTTATCATATCCATTTTCGATACGCACACCTGTACTCATCAAATTTATTATGTACTGGCGCCTACTCTCTCTTACAGCCGCGTGAATGTATTTCTAGGACAAACAGATATTTTACTCAAGGACTGTGGGGATTTTCTATAAATGAAGGAAATTTTTGGATCGGAATTTTATTTAATTTTTTTTATTTCTGTTCCCCTCCGTGACCTCGAAGGCTGCAAAGTCTTTAAAACGTCGGGGAAAACTAAAATATTAAAACCGCGATAAAATCCGAAAAGTAGTTTTATTTTAACACATGTTTTAGGAATCAGACCATTAGAACCTGACTGTGTCAAAATGCATAACTATGATCTACGTGTTCGTAATTACATTAATAATTTCAGGAAACATTCACAATTTTTATAATTCGATATATGATTTTGGTTTCAATTTCACAACTCGTGAAACTATAAAAAAAATATATTTTTATTTACATTACTCCTTAGTGCTATAGACTAGTTTTTATCCCAGAAATATATTTATCTAGGAAAAACTTTTACGCGGGTGGAGGTGTAGGCAATAAGCTAGTAAAATAAAAAATCTTTTTATCATTATATTATTTTTTCCAATAAATTCAAGTTTTCAGTGTTAGAATTCCAAGTATTCGTGACTTGGCACAGCCCTGAAGCAACACGCCTATAAGAAGCTTAAGTTTATCGTTCCCCGTTCATAAAATGCGAAAGATATTGAAACTTAACTCAAGAATTATATATAACAGAATTTAATATCGAGGATATGAAATGTTCAATATAATATCAATTAGGTTTAAAGCGTATATGTTAATATATTCTCTACCTATTTACAAAACAATTCCTATTCTTACTGACTGCACTCTCAAGACAATGCTGAAGGAGGCCTACTCGCAAATTTTTGAAAAAGACTACCGATAATGACGGTGATAATGATGATATTGATGTTTGTAATGATGCTGCACTCACCTGCTTTGAGTACATGGTAGTCTTACTGGCTGGACGTTCGTCGCTGGCCCTCTGCCACTTTCTGCCCGCGTTTTCATCCTCTGACTCGTATCCTTTCGCCGAATGTGCTATGTCCGCCTGTAACAATCATAAACGTTAATAGTGTTTTGGTATGGGTTTCTTAATAATAATAATATCAGTCCTGTATTATATACTGTCCCACGGGCAATCCCAAGGGCATACACCTCTGACTTTTCTAAAAAAATATGTGTGCATTCTTTGTGCACGGGCCTCCTCTACTACTTAGGGGGTTTGGGCCTTAGTCCACCACGCTGGCCCAGTGCGGATTGGTAGACCTCACACACCCTCGAAATTCATATAGAGAATTTCTCAGGCATGCAGGTTTCCTCACGATGTTTTCCTTCACCGTTAAAGCAAGCGATAATTCACAAAGAATACACACATATTTTTTTAGAAAAGTCAGAAGTGTGTGCCCTTGGGATTTGAACCTGCGGACATTCGTCTCGACAATCCGTTCCACAACCAGCTAGGCTGTCGCCTTTCACTGGGTTTCTTATTTTAATAATAAACAAAACCTTTTGGAAGCTTGAATTTTATTCAACACGACACGGCTACATAGATTTAGGGAGGCCGAAAAGAGAAAGAGGAAAAGCTACAATGACAATCACTGAATAACATAGATAAAGAATAGGGATGTGTGTAAATTTATAATGCCTTCCAACAAATAGAAGTATTAAGTATTATGTAATGCATGAAAAGATTAGTGAAGGTGGAGGAAGCGTGAGAAATATGCCAGAATCGTGCAAAGTGGCAATCCATAGTCTCCTGCCTAGCCCTATGGGATAGATGTGTGATACTATATATGTATGTATGTAATTATGTTTAAACTATGGACCTATGTACCAACTTATAAACTACTTTTAAGATTTCTTCCTAACCGAATTTCGGCCACGGCGGCCAATCTTAACACAGATCAGCCAAGTACACAGGAGATATTAAAGTGCACAAGTGTATGCGCAATACACAGGTGCACTATTTAGTCTCTCACTCCCATATTCCGGTGAGACGGCAACCTGCCATGACCGGAGAGAGATCAAGCGAAGGACCGATAGCTTTACGTATTTCCGAAGCACGGGGACATCACACCACCAACTTCCTGGCTCCGGGCTTCGACTGAGTATTTCTTAAGATGGTCATAATTATTTTGGCACGAACCGGGATTCGAACCCAGAACTCTAGCGTGATAGTCGTACTCGCACCGCGTACAATCACAACTACGTGAAAAACCTTTGCAATTGTTAGTTAGAGTGTATTGTTAATGAAATATAGACGTATTAAATATTAATATAGACATTTCTTTGCTAACATTGCGATTGCTTGTCGAGTTTTACAATGAGGGAACGTAGTCCTTTCCTATTTTATCTTTCAAGTAATTTATACTTCAATTTATTTCATATAGTATTTGAAATTAGAGGTTTAGAGTTTAAAATAAAATAAAATGGTTTATTCATCACGTAGTCGAACATGTTGCGCTTATGATAAGTCAAGATACATGACAATATTAATCAAATTAATTATTACTTAATTAAATCGCTTATATAACTACAGACATTTTATATTGGACATAAAATAAATGAAAGAGTACAAAATGAACAAAGAAGACTGGGCTGGGAGGAAAGAAAAGACAGTTTTAGCCACCGTTTAGACTAATGTTTCTTTTAGAGATAATGTTAAAGCGACTTTAACATCGAGGCTCTCAATTTCATGTATTTGTACTACAAATGTATTATTGTAAATATAAATGCCAGGAAATCCATAAAATAAAATTTATAATTAAAGAAAGAAAGAAAATATGTTTATTGCGGTAACTCACACTAAACATAAATTATATGTAAGTATTAACAGTAATTAAGACTAATTATAATAATTTAAAATAAAAGGAAAAAAATTAATAAAATAAAACGACAAGACTAAAAGCCTCACAGGTATAACCAGAAATGTATACCGTACCTATTGAACAGTTGTGTGAGTACGCAAGGGGTCCCATCTCAGCTGTATTAGTCTTAATATCAATATTAATGCATCTGATAATGTAAGGCATTCTAACGCCACTTGTTCAGCAATATAGCAATGTCGTTTCAGTAGAAAACATTGCTGAACAAGGTTGCAGGAAAACAACTACATTACATACATTACATTACATAACATCACGCATTTATCCCCGAAGGGTATGCAGAGGTGCAACTAGGGCACCCACTTTTCGCCAAGTATGTTCCGTCCCATGATGTGATAGGGGGCGAGCCTATCGCCATATCGGGCACAAATTCCAGACTCCGGGCTGATACTGAGCAGAAAAACCCAAATATCACTTTGCCCGACCCGGGATTCGAACCCAGGACCTCAAAGCGCTATTGTACCGGATATGCAATACAACTATGCCACCGAGGACAACAACTACAAGAATACAATAAAAATAAATTGTAGCAAATACAACACAATTTTTCAAAGTCATCTGCTTGTAAAACAAAACAAAACCCTTAAAAGTCGAAGTGACACAGAGGCAATCCATCAGGCCATAAAATCAATGCCACATCCTCTAAGGTGAGTTCGAGCCATAAAAGAAATTGAAACGAGCTAGGAAGATATATGGCATCAATGTTTTAACTGCTGGTATAGCTTCACCTTATGTTCAACTATATAATTTGATCAGGATTATGGATTGTAAAACATAGCCTCGTTTGATTGTTAATTAATATGAATAGGTATGGATGGAAATAAAATATTGTTTTCAGATGTACTATGTTGGAATTTATATTAAAGTCTTAATTTAGAGAGATTCAAATTATAGTTCATATGATAACAAATATACATATAAAAAGTATTAACGATATTAACACGATTACAATATCTTGAGGAAAACCAAGAAAATGATTAAATTGGACTATAAATTCCTAAAAGAATTTACCGCGTTTCATTTATTTAAAGAGCAATTTGAAGGCAAATTATAATTGTTGTTACTTTTTGTCATCTAGTAACCATGTTTAAATTTATATGAAAAGTCTAAATAATGAGATCTATTTTTTAATTTCATTCGAAAATACACTTTAAACACATGAATAGTTAAAAACTAATAATTATGTGACGTGGTTATATTTCCAGGAAAACAAGCAAAAGGCACAAAATTGAGGTAAAAAGTTACTAAGGGTTTCTATACAAAGCGCACTTAGGTAACGAACAAAGTTATAGAACACTATTCTCTTTGAGTTGTTAACAGGACTCGACTACACCGATGCTTAAGTACAAGACAACATTGTTTAATGCATATTAAGGCAACTTATGTACAAACTTGATAATATTTTAGTTCTACATTCTACAAAGGTTAATTTGATAGTAAATATTGTACATTATTTTGGGGTTCATTTATGAATTCAATTAGTCTAGCTAGTTGCAGTTCAATTTCATCAGTGACGTATTGTGCATTAGGTTTTTAATTTAATAAATGCAATTAAATACAAACCAATTTTCGTAAAAAATAATTATCGTTATGTAAAATATGTTATAAAATAATAGAATCAGCCTCTTATAAAATTAGACGGTATTTCAATAAAGCGCAATCCAAACACAAAGAACTGCGTCAAAGCAAAGTATTCTTCAAGTCCATGGGAACAGCTCTCCAACTTGAATCAATAATTGCAATCTCACAAGTTCAGCGTTTGCATTTGCTATCGAATCTATATTGAGAGAAACTAATGATTATTCTGCAGAACTGTTTTGTTTTCATCATGAAGATAGAACAAATATGAGAAAAATATTGGACGACTTTTGATTGAAATTGTTTGCAAAATAAATTGATCGATATTTCACATTAATTTTGACATATTATTTTTAAATCCGCTGAGTTTTGAAACTACATCAATTTAACAGTTTAGTTCTTAGATAGCGCAAATACTTCATGCAGCAATTATGGCTTTTAAGAAATTACTCTTTAGAAAATAAAAATAAGAAGCAAGATATACGACCTCGCTACATTCCGATATATTTTCTAATTACAACGAACCACACAATGAAACAAAGCACAATAAAACCATCAAGAGGACCTCCATTTGAAACAACGAGGAAAAATGAGAGAATAAATCTTTAGGAGCAGAAAAAGTGAACCTAACAGTGACACAGTAATCCTATTTTACAAGCAGAGTGTTCTTTGCCTTTTCAAACGAAGCATTCGTGCGCAAAGAACGACTTGTTAGGACGTGCCGTAATTTTTTCACAGTATGAGTATTTCTAATTAAATCTGGGTTGTGTATCCATAAGATTGAATTTGGTACAAAAGAGTTTTTAAATACGTTTGAATATAAATGTTACTCCTGACATCCTTTTTTAACCCCTGACGCAAAAATATGTCTTGCTGTCTGTATGTGATATCGTAGCTTACTAAAGAATGGCACGATTGTCATGCGTTGGTTTTATTTTACCACATCAATAATCGTCTTCGATTTAAATTCCATGTAATTTATTACTTATGTTTTATTTGACAAGTCCATTTCTACAACATGACCTAAAATAGATCGAAACTTTCACGCATTTGCAATAGAACCAAACAGAACACATATTACGCAACAGCTTCCCGTGAGAGATGA